>NW_008751923.1:506685-511406 GCF_000715545.1 Opisthorchis viverrini | reverse complement strand
GGGGGGGGGGGGGGGGGGTATGGCGCAACCAAGTTCCTCGCATAGTTGGGAAATAATTTTTTTTAGTATGGTTTTTGTGGTTGCTGAAAAAAGTTTAGGTCATGGTTAGGTCCTGATTTTTTGTGAAACAGTTTCAACCCCCATATGGAACTGTTCTCTGGTGAAAGATAAACTCGTTGAACTTCAAAAGTTTAGTGGAAGGGTCTTGGCGAAAATGAATAGTGTGGTTTAGGAGTAATATTATCATTAGTATCGTTATTATTTTCGTATTTAACTGAACCATTCTGTTCCCCCAGCAGTTCATTGAACACACACACACACCGGTAATGATCGCCGGCGATGTTTACTTCTTTTATCTTTAGATGGATTGGACTCCTCGCATTCAGTCTGTATCGGGCCATCCATACTACTCGTGCACTACACAGTCGGGGAATGTGTGCACTTTACGCGGAACTGTCTTCTTTTTAAACTATCAAATTCAAGCTACCCAAGGGAAGACGCGAAGTGACATCGCGTAAATTGCTGTTATTGTGTATCTTTGTCATGCTGACCGTTGGAAGAACACCTGTCACGTATTTTTGTTGCAGTGGCATATCACCTCCGTTTGGACGTAACCATATAAGTAATAAATTCTGAGGTTGTTGCTGGTATGTAGAAGGTCAGGAGTCAACTTTATGGACATATGTAAGCAGACAGGGACGCAACCAAATAGGTATGCAACCAAATTGCCCAGCTCAGCGAACAAGCCAAAGACCAACTACGCTACCTGAGCTACCGACATTCTCCCCTATAGGTACGCATACTCTGCTCATAGCATCCCGAATTCATCCGCTCTTTGTTTGAAGACTTTGATAAACGTGCGAATGCGACTGAAGTACGTTGACGAATATTGTTCACAGGTGATCAGTTCACAGACATGAAGAACGCACTGACAGTTACTTAACATGTCATCCCAAGCTGTTTCAACAAACTGCATATCACGAAGGAAACTACTCACAAGGTTGCTGAAAACTCATCGACAGCCCATGACCGGTTTCGCCCTTCCAGTTCGGGCTCATCAGGTAGGCGCAGTCCAGGAGTTTCCGTCAACCTTGTGTTCTACTTGAACTCAAATTGGACTCTTTTCGAGAAATACACTCATTTGCAAATCAATTTGGTGCAGCACATTCAGTTGCAGAATATCATAAACGAGAGATTCAGTTGAGTCTCTCGTGAAAACCAAATTGATTTACAATTGAGTTTATTCCTCGAAAACTGCATACCAGTTTGGTTTTTTTTACAGGAGACTCGACCGAATCAATCGTTTGTGATGTTCTTCTTGAACTGATGTGCTGAACCAGGCTGCTGCATGTTTCAGCTGGTGCGATACGCAAGTATCAGTAACACACCTCCATGAGGTTGTTGAGGATTCTCGAACGACCCACGACCTGGACTCATCGAATAGGCGCAGTAGCCGAGCTCTCCTTAACCTTATGTTTCACTTGGTTTCAAACTGGAGATATTTCGACAAACACGCCCATTTGATTTTGATAAAAGACCCAAACGAATCCAATTGAATCTCTCATGATAGTCCGCTTCAGCTGAATGTGCGCACCAGGACGCTGCAAGTCCCATTTGGTGCGATATTCGAGATATTGCAGCACGTTTCTGTATCGACGTAACACACTACTCACAAGGTTTCTGGGAGTTTCTTGCCTAGCTCACTCACTTTAGGCTATAAACGCATCTGACCGGTATTTTGTTTAATTCCAAACATTTTTGAGAAAACGTCGTTAAAATACCTCATAAACGAGAAATTCATTTGGGTCTCCCTTGGAAACCAAATTGGTATGCAAATAGGTGTATTCCGCTAATTTCGTGCAATTTGGGTTCAAGTTGGACATAAAGTTGACGGAAACTTAGAGGCCACACCATTGTGTTTAGCCCCAAGAATGTCGAAACCGTCGTGGGCTAAATCTGACCGGTATTTTGTTTAATTCCAAACATTTTTGAGAAAACGTCGTTAAAATACCTCATAAACGAGAAATTCATTTGGGTCTCCCTTGGAAACCAAATTGGTATGCAAATAGGTGTATTCCGCTAATTTCGTGCAATTTGGGTTCAAGTTGGACATAAAGTTGACGGAAACTTAGAGGCCACACCATTGTGTTTAGCCCCAAGAATGTCGAAACCGTTCGTGGGCTAACGAAGAGCAGTGTGCTACGTCTACATACTGTTTTCAACAATCTTTGAAACGTACACTAAAGGGTTTTTGTAACTGAGCAAGGGAATGCTACGAGAAATGACCCTTCTAGGGGATATTTCCTTGAGATGAGTAGCAATGTATATCTTGGGAGGCGTCTTGGTTGTGAGTGTAGGTGCTGCCTGCGCGACGCTGTTGCGCTGGAATTCATAACCAGCTATCAGAACATCCCGCGCCCAGCACAGGGGTACACACGAGTGAGCGGTAGGAATCTTGACGACGCGTTTGAATCTTATGAACTTGATGAGTGCAGCTCAAACATCAGACAGCGCGCTCCGCGCGTTACACAGCTGATGGTTCAGCATAACAATTCCTCAGAATTGGTTGAATACTGACTCTATGATCAAGTGACAGCGAAGAAAGTTTCTTTCTCCACTGGGAATCCTTCAACTCGGTTGACCAAGGAATTTCCCTCAATGTCATGATTTTAACAAGTAACTATGAGGTGATGACAGAGTGCAAGATAAAGAATCAACCAAATACACGTCCTCTCTTTGAGGTTGAGGTTTGAGGCCTCTCTTTGAGGTTGACAATTGAGTAGGTACTTGGCGCCAAGCATGACTTATCGGTGGTAAAGTAACCTTGTACATTACCACAGTTCGACTTCAGAGGCATGTTATTTCACGTCGATCCTTCCCTTTTGTGAATTCCCAAGTTTTGCTTAGTCTGGTATGAAAAATTGACTGGTAGGGGAATAATGTGGTTCCTTAAATCCGACTTGGTGAAAGAACTCACGAACCGATTTGGCTTTCCGAGTAGCAGAGAGCCGCTGCAAAATAACTCAGGTGGTGCGTCGCCGGTTGTAGACCTCGTAGATCGGGGTAATGCAATGCAATAGTATGTGAAAAGGTCACATTTGGAGATTTAAAAAAAAGTCACCATGTCAGTTGTGGAGTCACCATTGTAGCGCCTTACTTAGTTCATGACAAAATATGTAGGATACTTCTCGTTGACCGGTTGGTCTGTCCTAGTTCATAAGGCGCTAGAAATGACCAAATGACTTCCGTTGTGGAAGTCATTGCCCTCGGGCGGTGGAGCCAAAGGACACAGACTGATGTAGAGGAAATCACACGACGCAGAATCACGAATTTGATCAGACTGCAAAGCAGAAGTCATGCAATCAAGTGCTTATAATTAATTTTTTGCTCCGTCTGTCGCGAAAGATTGGAAATATAATTTTCTTTGGTTGTGGTGATGTTAGTGTGGATTGTTTTGATCATTTTTCACCGTATTCTTGAGATGTAGTATACCGCATTTTAAACAGCATGTTGATCGATCATTAGACGCATTCGGCGAATTTTTCGCACTGGGCTTCAGTGCCACTGAGAAACGTTTCATCAGTCAAACCCTTGGGAATAACCATACCAATCTGTCTACCTGTCAACTATTTTACTCTCGTTATAATCCTTATAGGATATGTCTTCATTTAACTGGTGCAAAGGAATAGAGAACCTGTCAAAGATTCTTCCGCTGCTTTGATCTAAAAAAAGGAGCATACATTTTGACAGTCTCTAATTGAGTGGGAAGGCGCTAGATTACATCCCTTTGGACACAACTTCCCCTGCTTGGATGACCTATTTACATCGGGGTATGCCAGTAAATGGTAACCAGGAGAACGTTCGCAACACAAGATAATAACTGGTGGTTTGAATGCGAAAAAATACTCACAGTACGAAAGAGTTTTGAGAAATCTCTGTTAGATAGCTGACAAGAACACGACGATTCCTCGCCATACATTAGAAGACCGGGATTGGGAACGCACTGAAATGACCCGTCGAGGACAATCATGGTGATCACGTTATGAAAGTGCTCATGAATGATGTTTTGAGGACAGAAAGGCGAAACATGCAGACACACAACAATTTTTCTTTATGCAACTCTGTAGGGATGTGAAGCCTACTGCATGTAGACTATTCATCAAGCCGAAAACCAGGGTTCTTATCCCACATGCTTGGCCAAGACGTCCGTTATCAAATTCTCAAAACTGCAATCAGACAATTTTGGGAAACACACACACGGTCCGCAATTTTAAGAGTTTTTAGGGCAGTAGGAGGGCTCTCTGATGTTGTATTCGTAAACTGAACCTCTGTGCACAAAACCGAATTTCGACATTCCAAATCTTTAAACGAAAGGCGTAGAATTTTTTGGAAGGTTGTACTCAGCGGTAAAATGTTGGATGGAGTGGATCCAACTTCATCTCTATCAGTACTGCCGGTCGACGGCAAGTGCGTCAACACAGTAACAATACCCGGTATCTCATTTTGTTTAAAATTTTGTTTAACATATACAGGAATTAGATCATGTTTAGGTCTTTGAAGACCATGATGAAACAGAGATGTAAGAGGCCGAAATGACGCGGATTACGGCTTATTTCCTTTCCGCAACTCAGCTGGGTGATAGAATTCAAAAACAACCATAACCATAAGCATAGCTATCAACAGAAATAAAGATAAGTAGCTGAGGAGATGGACAAATAATG
>NW_008751923.1:496805-505989 GCF_000715545.1 Opisthorchis viverrini | reverse complement strand
TAGATAGATAGATAGGTAGTTAGATAGATAGATAGATAGATAGATAGAAGCTGTACTGTTCACAAATGGGATTGTACTGTAGACTGTTGACTGCGTTGTCCTCCAAACCTCATGTACTGAAACAGGCGCAGGAAGTTTTTTAATTCAAGCGGTCTTAGGACCTCTTAATTTCATCACATCTTTGTGTTTACAAAGCAGTAGGCAGAATACGGTGCACAAGAATCAGGTGATTGGTGCCGGCGAGTGTGAATGATGACTGGGGGCACACGGGCTGGCACCTTCGTGTCATGTTTGGTGGATATGCGGAATCTCCAAATTACAAGCTATGGTCGTGTTATACTTCCAACTGCCAGCATTCGTTTTATCTTATGCTATTCAGTCGTTCAATTCTCTAGTTGATACCTATGGTCAGATAGTGTCTTACGCAGGTCTGTTTGACTACTTCTATCTTCTAGTTGCGAGATTTGCCAAGATTCTTCCACTGAGCAGAATGGAGATTTTTCTTGAATCAATATTGTATTATATGATAGGCCAACTTTACCATACGTTATTTTTCACCTTGATAGATAATCACATAGCGTGAGTATTGTCTGGGCTATTTCGATTGGTAGCCTACGTTTGATGAGGGAATTACGGTATCACCAAGAAGTTACACTCTAGTCAGAGTGCTGTTCACCGAAATTTGCTGTCCAGGTATTACACCCGTCACATCCCTATCATCATCATTGTCAGCCGTAATAACCGCGTACTCGTCGTACTGTGGTTTTAGCTGCCGCAGTTTCGTTCACCGATGGTTTGGGGGGGAGGGGTAGGTAGCTGCGCGTTGCAGGCGGGAGCTGATAAATTAGTGAATAAATCCAGCACTGTCAGTGAGCTGTCAAGTGATGAGGGGGTTGGAAAAGGAGCTATGCATTGAAGACAATAGCTTGGATGCATGAGCGCCATTGAGGGCGCGACTGAGCCATATGTGACAATGTCTCTAGCCATTGATGTGGCCCGTCTCGGGGTCCCCATCCAGGTAGACGGCAATGACCAGCGCAGCTAAGTTTGCTGGTAATGGCTTTCATACTTCGCTGCCAAGTCATTGGTTGACTGCCTCTGACTCTCTTCCACCCTTCACGTGGTTGTGCGAAAAAGAGCCCTTCGAGGAAGTCGGTCGACTGGCATACGCAAGTACAATTTTCTAATCGCTAACGATAATGAAGTTTTTCTTGTTATCCTACACCTAATTCAAGTTAACAGTTATGTTTCTTATAGAGGGAACAGTAACCACCGAAGTGTGCCGCAAGTATGGTAAGGGAGCATCACCAGTTGAACCTGTGTGCATCGCGCAGTCATCGAGTAAATCAACGGAGTGTTCTTAATAGCGTTTCAAACGCATTTGGCAGACGGTGTATAGTTCAAGTTATTCTATGCGAAGATTCTCGAAATCAGTCAAGGATGAAGCAAACACATGATACGGCTGTTGTTTTAAAGTCAGACCGGAACAGCGGGACTCTGGAAGAAACGGGTGAACCTAATGATGTTCGGCATTTCGTTGAAAACGTGCAATGGTACGGGTGGGTTCAGCCACCCAACCACGCAGTAATGATGACGAAATGTCCGCGAATATGAACGCACCTGAGCTACCAACATTCCGATACATTAACAGCACTAAGCTTGTCCTGATGGAGGTCACATGAAGCCATATGAGATCACGAAGGGGGGAAAACAGTTGTCAGTGGTGACCTTCGGCACACATTTGATGGCCTGTCGATTGTTTGCAAGACAGATTCGGCAAGTTACCTGCAGTCTATCAAAAAGAAGATTTCGGTTACTGGCATCAAGATCTTCCAGCCTGAACGTTGTATTCAGAAGTGAATCGTACAGGCGCCAGTGCTCGTTTGACCGGTTGGCCAAGTGACAGGATCACGTGACACGATCGGTTCATACATTAAGAATCTGCTGGATGTTTTGGTCCCCCTGTAAATAGACCTTTAGGTGAGTGAATTTTCGATGGGGCAACACTTCAATCGTCAATTATTTGACACTATCAAATATATTTGGTTTTTGGAGTATGTGTGCAGGGATTTGAAGGCAGAACTCCCGCAAAGTTGAATGGAAAATATACGACAAGTTGCCAGTTTTGTGACGACCAACATCTGTTGTAGAAAAGCTTGAATTGTTGCGGTTTCCGTGATTAACATTTAGCACTGTCGAAACAAACCAGCATGGTTTTCGGGGTTCTCTGAACATAACGTCAGTTTGGTTTTTTAAAAAGTCCGCTAACGACTCCTCTAGTGATATTTTCTGAAAATTTGGATGTTCTTTGTCGAGAAATTTGAAGAAAAAAAAACAAGAAAAACCGGGGGAAGTAATTTTATTTCGCAGGTCAGGTTTGTTTAAATCCATGGAAAGCGGAGTTTTCACAGCGCCGCCCTACGGAAGCTCTTGAATTGGTGAGTGATGGTGGATCGATTGAAGCCCGATTAAACTTGCAAGTGAATCCGTCTTGAGCTAGTGGAAACTCCGCTCAGTTTCCTTCAAGTTTAACTTTCTAAACCCACTCTGAACGCTTTAATAAACAGAGATATACATCCGGTCAGATTGGATCCATTTATCAGCAAAAGTATTTGATTAACCTTCTCAATATTGTCCTTTTTGGAAAGATATCGAGTATGACCATCACCAACTCACACACCCATCCACTGTTCGTTATTTATGTTTCTTCAACGAAACCTATTTAGAGATCTACCTACTGTAGCTTTTTCAGCAACCATCTACAGAAAATGTGAACTATCAGCCTCGTTCATCACAGTGTGGCGCTTTCAAAGTGTTTCAATAAAACACTTTGCGTTTTACAAAGAGAACACCATTAGACCCTGTGCTGTGTTTGAATGTGAGATAGCACTCTCGTTGAGTGAAGTCAACCCTCTGAAAATGGCTTTATGTTTATGGCGAACGGAGCTGTAAACAACGACCTGGAAAGTGTTCATCGATTTTTTCCCCGGGATGAATCCATAAGTCATTGCCGCCCGTTCAAAGTGAACTAAAAAGTTCTGGAAGTTTTAACCGCAGTGGATTTTTGCCCCAGTACCATTGAAAGGAAATTCTACCGAAACATGAAAAGTAATCGGTTGGCAAATTGTCGTTAAAACTACAACTTTTGGGTACCATGTGTTCTACGTTGAGGACCAGGGTTCGTTATTGACTATCTCACCAACTGAATATGTATAATCGGTCTGTTATTTTGGTAGTGTAGCCCCACTTTGCCCTTCAGGGTGAAGTGACATTTGGGCAGGAACCCTGTTGACAGAACGCAAGACAGATAATGGATTGGGGTCATCAGTCATGCAGGAATCGATTTAAGACCCGTATTCTGTACACCATCAGGTGTGTAACGAGGTCAGACGGTATACTGGCGATGGTACACTGGAAGGCATCGCAGCCTTATATCACAGTGTTCGTCCTTTCACAAGAAAATTCCAGTTTGAGACTACAGAATGTTACTTCGATCAGCCAATTTGTAACCAACAGAAGTT
This sequence comes from Opisthorchis viverrini, assembly GCF_000715545.1. Taxonomy (NCBI): domain Eukaryota; kingdom Metazoa; phylum Platyhelminthes; class Trematoda; order Opisthorchiida; family Opisthorchiidae; genus Opisthorchis; species Opisthorchis viverrini. The sequence continues at coordinate 502,468 of NW_008751923.1, read as the reverse complement.
GTGTAAAATGCACTCCACAATGGAGGGATAGGATTTCGCTTGTACTCCGGTGTTTTGTATTGATTTTTATTTGTTGGGATAGAGCACCACACTTAATACGAAGCGAAGACTCTAGATTTTATACACTAAGTAGTTTACTTTCTATTAAAACCTATATTAAGTTCGCTGCGCTAGAGCTTGATGTTCCCACTAAAGTAAAACCATCAAACTTTCTAATTTGTCACAAGAATTGGTTCGTGTACAAAAGTGAAAATGTTATATCTGCTGATTCGTCAATCTGTGGTACCTGCTGCAGACCCGCTCCAGTGCCTAATGCCAGAGAAAAAAGACTCACAGAGGGGAACACAAGAGCTATATTCCGAACAAACGAGTGCGGGAGCGTGAGTGCGAGAGCGTGAGTGCGTGTGGGTGCCAGAGCAAAAGTTACAACGGCCCCACGCTATTTAAACGGGACTTTCTGGCATTGATCCAGGCTGTCTGATAGGCATTAGTGAACACCCATCAACATCGATCGTGCCTCTATAAAATGCCTGAACGCTGATCATGGTCGGTCGTACTTCTGTGGCGTACATGAGGGCTCATTGGCTTTTGCTGAATTGATTGAATGATTGACTGGCCTGGATGCCTCCCGTCTTTCCAGTTGAGATTTTGGTGGAGCAGTAGGTTCCGGGCGTTCTGAGGTTACTTTCAGGAATCTGACCTTCCTGATAAAAAAAAGCCGGATATTTGTAACTCAAGAATTACGCCAACCAAAAGCATTGCGTGTAACTTCCATTCAAAAAGACTTGGGCATTTGGAAGCCTTAGTGTATCGGCTTTGCTTATGACATGTGAAGTGATAGCCTAGCGTACTTCCATTGTGATGCCCTATAGAAAATAAACCGATATTTTGGAGCACCAAAAAGTTATTTCTGGTCGCTTGCTTCTTCCGGAAGGATCGCAGAACAGTGTTGGTCACACTCTGAAAATTCCAGCAATTGATGTGGTATCTATGGCAGTGATGCACTACTCACAAGGTTGCTGAAAATTCTTCGACAGCCTACGACCGGTTTCGCCCTTCTTGGGTCTCATCAGGTAGGTCCACTCTACTTCAAAAATCCAAGAAGTAGTGTTTCATTTTTTCTGCGAATCACCAGTAGTGTGCATATGCACTCCTGGAAGATGCGAAGGCACTACATTTCAACTAATAGGTAAAGGCTACCGTTCGACCACGAGTTACGGATCACCACGTTCAGTGGCGCGCGCTCAGACAGAATAGAGCACCAGTCATGCTTCAGTCACTGAACTGACGTCACGTGACCACGTGGTGACGGATACTCAGCATGAAAGACCGAATAAACTGAAGGCTCTTTAGCTAACGTCTACCCTGATTTGGTGTACTGGCCTTTCATGATAGGATTCTACGGCATGTGCAACTGCCCAGCTTATTACATGTGCAATACCAAGGTGTGTTTGAAATAAGCAAAACAACACACAGGCTCAGTTTTGCTCGAAAAAGCTTGGGTTCGACAAACTTTGAGTGATCTGGTACGGCCTCTAGACTGAATTTTTTTTGTGTAGGGCTTCTTTTGGTCGTGGTAGTGATGAGTGGTTTAAACCACACAGTTGCAACAAATCAAATGTGGACTGAAAATCATCCTTGGAACTCGCTGGCTCACGGATGTTGCTCAAAATCACTTCTCAGTCCAAAACAGAAGTGACCGTGTAAGAGGGATAGCTGAGTTTTCTTTGTGAGAGGTCATCAACGAATGTGTATCTCTGAACCAAGGAGAATTGCAGGATATATCAGAAATTGTTACGAATGCGGTATAAGCCACCGTTGTCCACAACCCTGCTGCTCAGCACTGCCAGCGATCTGGGTCACTTCATCTAACTGAGCCGAATGTAGTCTGTGGGCACACATCGTAATTGGAGTTCAGTAATGAATTTTGCACAATTTTTTGTTTCCTTAGACATTTGCCGTTCCACCTTGAGCCACACTTTCGTGGTTTACTATGAGCCCATCTGACAGCCTCGTTTGTTCTTTCCTTGGTTTGTCGTTTCCTAAAAATCTGTTCCAGTAGTTTTGTTGCGAAACTGCTGCGACTGAGACCCATAAATGAGACAACTTTCTGTCCCGTTCTTGAAGATTATGCCCTCTGTTTTAGAGATCATAGTTTCGTGTAGTCATAAACTTTCCTATAATGACTAGACCACGACTCCTTGCACCTCTCTGTGAGCGTAGACCAAGTTCTGCGAAAATTTGTACACTACATTTTGTCTCCACTTGTTGGGTCATTGACGCTGTCACACTTTCATGCCCTCTAGTTCAAGCTCTGGCTTCGTAATTTCAGTAGTATTAACACGTTTCGCTCTATTCTGGAAGTCATCCTTGCATGTGAAATCCCTCTATTCACGTGGCGTCACCTCTGTCGGATGCTATTACCAGTTGTAATGCCGAACACTCCTCGTCCTCAATTTTCCGCGGCACCGTAGGGCTCTGGAAGCCTGTCCTACTCTCTGTTGTTCAGCAAAGAAAGGGCCATCGATTGACAGTGAAGAGTGAAATTTTGACAGAAACACTACTCATAAGGTTGCCAATGCAATAAGACAGCCCACTACCAGTGTAACGGTGGATACTACTGATAGAGCGTGCGAGTAGCATATTGTTTTCTCGTAACCGCCTCGTATCTAAGGTGTGGTTTATTATGGAACCAGCGAAAATACTTTGCGGCGTTCATTTACAATTGCGTGATAATCAATCAATATCCACAAAAGTTCAAGAAGACGCGTGAGGATGCTCGGTTTTTTTAAAGTAAGGTGCACATGGAATGTTTACTTTCCTGTCCGATGGTTTGTAACTGTTTAGTTGGATTTTGCTAATAAACAACTCTGTGGCGAAAACATTTCCTCTTTGCAACAGTTCAATGCTTTTTTGTCCCTAGTTTCTCAGGTTTCCATCAACATTAAGCGTTACCTGATTGGCGAATTGTAAGTAAGTTACTAAATGACGCTGATGTTAACGAGAAACTCAACTAAGCTCCTTGTTTATTGTGTTAGCCTGTTTCGTGCAATTGGATATTCAAGTAGAGTGTAAGTTTGGTGAGAACTCGGGGATTACACCCACTTGATGAGTTCCAACATCAGAAGATCATTTGGCTGTAACACCTTTTTAATGCCCAGTTGCCATGCCACCCGAACGAAGCATGAGGGCTGAGATGCTGTTAGGTTGGTCAAACCAAGACGGGGGAATTCAAGATGCACAGGTCAGGTTCGAACCACGGACCTTCCGATCACTGAATTCGCGCCCTACCCACTGGGCTATCTCGCCCTCGAGCTCCAAGAAGGACGAAACCGGCAGTAAGCTGTCGAAGGTCTTCAGTAACCTTATAAGTAGTGGGTCTGGTCAAGACAATGAACAGTGTTCGAATGTCATGCCGACCAAAACATGAGACCATCTTTTAGTAGTGATCCATTACGTTCATCATTAACATCAAATAATAAGCTTGAAAGGTTTTCAAGAATGCTGCGGAGCGCAGGAGGTGTTAATGACGGAAAATGGATTCCCAGTATTCTTTGTTACTTGTAGAATATATCTCAAGGCTCAAATATTTACCCTGCCTTTTGACCGTTTTGGGTATGTCGATCAATCCCTAACATCTGGAACATTTGAAGCATCGATTTTCAACACAACCAACCATGATTTATCTGAAAGCCTTATTGTGGGGAAAAGAACAAAGGTGGACGGGGAATGGACTTAATGCTTATGCCTTACTACAGTCATTCCGAAGTTCCTACACCTTCAGACACTCATTCGGACAATCTGGATAGAAACCGACAACAAGAACGCCACTGATATCGATTAGCAGCCATATCTTGCAGCATCTGCAACCAGAAGCAGTGAGAATCGGGCGAGTAGCACCGACAGCACCCGAACATTTTATAATCCCTTTCATACAACTCTGCCAGGTCAAGGGTTGATCACCTCTCAGCTTCCGCCGCTCTAAATCGCGCACGGAAAACAACACCCTCTTGGGCAAACGATAGTTCGGCGTACGCGATGCATGGCGTAAACAGTGTAGCTTTTGTTGCTGAACACATTCTTTAATGGGCGTTCCCGATGTACAACCGAAAACAGGCTTTCTGATTGCCTCGTTAAGGATTCTTCGATACCAACCCGAACGAGCTGTGGTCCTGAGACAACGATTGTCGAACATCTGAAGAGGTCTAAGTTCCGCTATTTGAATGGGCCGAGTCTCAGTCATAAAATAAAACACCGTTCACTGTAGCCAGACACAAACGTCAGGAATATGTCGCCTTGACGTCATAGGTGTCTCATATTAGCAAACGCGAACCCGGCCTCACAGATTCGTGCATTGATCGCATCTGTCACACTACAATCAGAACTGATACAAATTCCAAGGTATGTGAAACGCTTCACAAATTCGAGTATCTCTCCCTGGATTGTGAGTGGTGTGTTTAGTGACTGTACAATGCCTGAATATTGGAATAAAATTTATGATGAAAGCAAGAAACCGTTGTGCTGGTGTGAATCGGTGATGCAATGCATCTTCGGGGGACTTTCAAGATGAATGTTGATGCGTTAAATCCATTTTGAATAAAAACGAAACAAGTTCCTCAGGGTTTTATCGGTCACATTCAGACAGTGCTTACTTTAGCCACAAGTCATCTCACCTATTCCTATGGAGGTTAATCTTGGTGACAAAAAACTTAGTTGGGACGATCCTGAAGGATGAAATGATTTCAATGGCGGCAGACCAAAAAATTTTGACTTCAGGTATTGCCGTGGCGGTTTGAGATAACGTTTTGAACTGTTTTATTTCACTCCGAAAAGGGTTGACCATTTGATTCATGTATCATGATTTTGACTGGGTTATTTGGCATTTTGAAAATGTTTTAAGTTCCTTGTGTTTCAACGACACTTCAATCATACCTCGAACATGCCTCAGAGTACTGGGGCCACTGGTGACTAGCCAGTGGCTCTTTTTGACTCTGTGCAACGTCAAACACTATGGGAGTATCCGCAGAGCTAGGGTAGCTCCAAGAAGTTCTCGATCTTCCTTAAGGTGATGCACGCAAACTCCAAGTCCACCGAAAACTCTCACCACATCGAGTGGTGTCAGTCAAGACTGTCCTATCTCACCTTTCCTCTTCAAATTCGTCATTGATATGATTATAAAAGACTTAATACCAGCCTCTAATGCCAGTGAAGTCAAAGTGCTCCTGAGGCATTGGCTCACAGTTATCGAGTATGTAGACGACATAGCTCGTCTTGGATCTGACGCCGTCGTACAGCAAACAATATTCAACACATACTTCTCTCTGACGGTTTGGCATGCGCTTCACACCTGCAAAGTGCGAAGCGCTGCTGCAAGACTGAGTGGGTTCGAACACTAAGCGTCGACTGAGATAGCAGACAGCTTTATCAGTCCCAGTGGTCTCGCGAAAGGTGGTATTTCCATCCGAATTGGGAGAGCTAGAGCGGTTTTCATGAACCTCCATCATCTGTGGCATTGGCGTGACATCAGCTTATCTGTCGAGCGTCGAGCTTACAATGCTGTGGTGCGCAGTTTTTGCAACAGCAACACCTGATGATGATGATGATGATGAGGATGATGATGATGATGATGATGATGATGATGTTTGATGATGATGATGATGATG
>NW_008751923.1:379511-496777 GCF_000715545.1 Opisthorchis viverrini | reverse complement strand
TGATGATGATGATGATGATGATGATGAAGATGATGAAGATGATGAGGACGATGATGATGATGATGATGATGATGATGATGACGATGACGATGATAATGATAATGATGATGATGATGACGATGATGATGATGAGGGCGATTGTGATTGATCATCGAACTGTTCACCAAATGTGTCTATTTCAGTTTTTGAGAAGTATACTTTTGGCTTTTTCATGAATTTGGGTTCACACCTGTCGTTGAGTCCACGTTCCACTCCTTCAAGTGACACATCACAAAGTTTATGCAAAATCTGGACGGCCTGTTACTAGTTCTAGTCTTCGTGGGGCCCAACAGATAGATCTAATCCCCTGAGCATCCGTCAGAGCAACAAACTGTGCGTGTATTGCCAGAAACATCCATGTGCAAATAAAAGTTAGTAGGTATTAAAGACCGAACCTATTATCAACCATGTCATTCAAAATCTGCTTGATGTTTCAGTTGAAATCTGATGCAGCAAAATGAGTTGAAGAATACGATAAACAGGAGATTCAGCAGAATTTTAACCAAGCCTTACTCTGGAGATGAATCTTGTTCACCGTACAACTTCATAGTCTCATAACTGGATAAACCGTACAACACAAAGTTTAATTACAAGCCCAACGAAGGATGCACTTTACTCCTAAACAAAAGGCTATTTTTGATAAATGACCTCCTGTTTATGATTGACGAGTAACAGCGGTTTTAGTAGGCAGCTAGATTACTTCAACCTTACATTAAACCATTCAATGTAGCGTATGTTTCGTTTGCTTTCAGCAAATGACAAATTCACTGTCATAATTTCTTCACATGCTGCAATGAATCAATCAATCAATCTTGCAAATCAAATTACTACATGTGATGTTTTCTACTTTCACATCACATTTCATGGGCACAAGTGTTCACATGTTTTGGATGTGCACTTTCGCGAACGTGAGCATCCTGATGAATATGACAAATTAAGACCGGGTCGCGCAGAACATGTGGGCAGAATAGCGTACGTATTAAAGCCCGATGAACTCGGAAAGCATCACACCGAGAGGAACGGAATGTGGACAAGTGAACGAATCATCCTTATATAGCTTCGGGGCATACACTAACCGTGCCTCGAAGGTATATGGTCAAAAGAGCGAAAGGTGTTCGCCATTGTTCTCAATTAGACGAAAGTTTTTAGTTATTAATGTCTCAATAAGTTTTTCCCAAGTTCATGATCTATATAGCTTAAATTGAGAGATATTCTCCCCTAGAATCGAATAATTGCTACTTTTTTGGCGGTACCAGGGCTACTGAGACACTAGGTTATTGATTTTTGCCCTGATCAAGTGATTAATAATAGGTGACAGATAAATAACTCTGACCGAATACGAGTGACCGGAGATTTTACAAGATGGCAGGATACAGGAAAGAAAGTCTACTCAGATAGGACTTCAGCGATCGGGACCCCCGTGTTATTATTAATGGAGAAATCAGGAATGTCAGATTCCTGAAAGTGACCCCCAGAATGCCCAGAACCTACTGAGACATCCGCCAAAATCTCAATAGGAACGCCGGCAAACATCCAGGCCAGTAAATCATTCAGTCGATTCAGCAAAAGCCGATGAGTGTTCAGACACGCCACAAAAGTACGACTGACCAGCGTTCAGGCATTTCATAGAAGCGCGATCGATGTTGATGGGTGTTCGCTAAACGCCAATCAGACAGCCTGGATCAGAGAGTGCCCGTTAAATAGCGCGGGACCGTTGTAACTTTTGCACTCGTATGTACTCGTTTGTTGCAATGAAGCTGTTGTGTTCTTTGTCGGTGAGTTCTTTTCTGGCTTCAGACACTGGAGCGGGAACACTAGCAGATATAACAGAAAATAACAAGAAGGATGAGATTGAAGCTGCCGGCACTATGTCCACGGTTGATCAAGGCCTGGCATGCATCTGGGTGCGAAGAGTCCTGTTGACAAATAAGAACTGGGGGATTGTAAGCTACCGCACTCAAAATTTAAGAATGCATTTACTCAGAGTATTACTCAGAGTTCTTGAGCATTGTTGGACGTTGCTTGGATACTAAATAGTAATACACAAGGACTGCCGAACGGTTCAGTAGTCTTCCAATCAACACGGCGCTTTAAACGACGCAGTCGGGAACTATTCTCACTTTTCATCAGTAGTGTGCACCGTCGCAGACGGTTACCTCAACCCTATAATTGATGTCTTGATGTCTTGAACATTATCCCAGATGAAACAAGGGATCTCAGCATCTTGTTGCGTATCTCAGTAACGTTTTTTGACTTGGGAGGAATTAGAATAAGCTCGTGAGTATACTACTGACTGTGTGGTTCAGATTTCCATCATCCGAGTGCTTAGCTTAGATTTCCGCGCTTGCCAGTTATGCTTCAGCATTCTTGTTAAGCCACACGAAGTTTCTTAAGAGACCATTCCACAAGACTATAATTGGGCTAGATCTTGCTGTCTCACCACTGATGACTCATCATAGTAGGCCACGCCACCATATTGGTCTGTGGGTAGACTCGCCGATGAAGTGCAAACATTGGACTGGACTGGTCATGCAACAAACGGACTGTAGTCATGCCTTGGAAAATGCATGAATCATTCTTCGACAACTCTGTTGGCCATGATATGCTGTACCCGAGGGCCCTATTGGGAATTACCTGATATGGCGGTGAGACCGCTCCACGAAACACAGTAAAAGTCTAACCGACTATGATGAAACTAGATTTTATACAAAGCCAGGAAAACCAAAGCACCGGACTCATGAGGGGGGTTCGATGGAACCACCATGCTCCCGGAGACAGTTTCGGGTTTGTGATGATGAGGTCGTTTCTTGAAGTTTCCGTGAAACGGAATACATTGGGATTTCTTCTGAGTACTAGTGAAAGGAAGAAGGCCTTCGCTGCGGAGTTATTTATTAGGAAATGTCAGCTGACCGGTTACAGACCATTGAATAGGGGAGCAAAACTCTAATTTTCGTCTTATTTACAAAAACTGGACACCCATCCTCTCCTGAACGCGTCTTCTTGAACTTTCCTGGAGATTCATTGACTCCAATCATTCCTCGCTCAAATCCAAACAAATGTTACAAAGTGACTCCACGAATTCCGCTACAGATCTCCCCTTTTCAAAAGACGCAAAGCGAAATTCCACGAACAACACACACTACTCGCGTGCCTCCCCATCAGTAGTATCACCGTCACACTAGTGGGTGCTACAGATATGTAAGCTCTCCTAGAAGGCGTCTACTTACAGGATGACAGTAATATTCTATTCAATTTCGACGTGAAGTAATCGTCCAGTTCCCCAGTTCCGATTCCATGTGAAGAAACCACGAAAGACCAAGTATCCCAGAAAGTTAACAAAAACCTCCATTGTTGTTCTTGTTTGACTGTCTTACTGTCAACAAGAGACAAGATTTCTCACAGAATTCCATCACCACACATTGATTTTATGACAGTTTGGATACGGATTTTGTGCCTTGTTGAACTCATACATATCTGGCTGTTTTTTCGAATCTTAAACCAAAAGATGGTACTTTTGTCATGGCGGAAAAAAGTATGCTTCTCGAAAGGGGCAAACAAAGGACTGACACAGTCTTTTTGGATACGACAGTAGCTTCATAGTCAATAGCGTGCGTTCGTCAGCATGCTGGGGAGTCTATTCTCATCAGAACAACACCAAGCAAGACGTAAACCCCGAATCCTCATCATTCTTTTTTTCGTACGGCAATACCGAATTGAATTTTGGTTTGGTCAGTGTGAAATTCAGACTTATCTCTGATTGAGGCTCGTTGCTTGGCACCAGTACGTTTCGAATGGACAGAAAACATAACCGCAGCCTCTTGATGATCGATCATAAATTGCCTCTGGTAACAAGTTCAACAATTTGTCTCACTATCACAAACAATTCTCACAAAAGAGATATAAGATGCCGAAAAGTATTGGGCAGTGGTGCCACCGAGGCTGTCTGGTTCTTTCGTAAGCGCTAATGTCACAAACGCCGTTCGTAGGAAACCACAGGTAATAAGGTCGAATAGATATATCTTAATAGTATGAGTCAGTGAGCTTTCACAAACATTTGCACACCACTTGCTTGTGCTGGATTTGTAATGGCCAGGCCAATTATTAGAAGCTTTACTAAAAGGGAAGGGTAAAAGTTAAGAGTTCCCAAAGATATGAAAGCTTAAAACTTTCCTGGGCGTGCGACAAAAGCGGAATTTCAACACCTCGTCAATTGAAGCTCCATTTTTCAGATAGTCAGGAGTTGGTTGCCTTTTCGTGGTTAGTTCCGCGTGGATTATTCAACAGATTAATCACACCCGCTCGTGGCGGAACGGTTAATTGTTCAAACTACTGGTCGGGAAGTCCAGGGTTCAAGACACACTGGAGTTTGGGTGAGATGTACCCACTAAGGATGATTCCCAATAAGGATGAAATGGTTGTACCGTGCTTCTCGGCTTTACCTACACGATAAAATGTCTCCTCACCCTATTAACAGACTCAGTTCCGTCATTCTTGGCTCACCTGAGTACCTCAGTGTTTTGGTATCCGAATAAACTGGTGAATTAGAAGTCATGCGAAGGCGTTGTAAGTAAGGGTTGCCAAGGATTCTGAAATGTGATCAGTGTGATGCCGAGTTTTCGTTGTCATACACTACTCAACGCGCAACCACCAGCCCATCGCTACGCCCCATTGCGCCTCCTAACAATGCAATGATGATGTCACTTCGATTGGTGATGAAGCGTTTGTAATCTAATTGCCAAGCTCAGAGAACAAACCAACGACCATCTACGCTACCTGTGCTACCAACATTTTACTCTATAGAAAATACACTAGTGAGTACAGTAAGACAGTTCGTTATACCTTGGGTTCGGCGCACAAATTGTAGTGGCTGCAGGCGAGTCTATATGACCGATAGAATACAACTTTTCAAATGGAGATTCGATCATGCAGTTTGGTTCCAAGTGTCACACCCTTAAAAGAATGCTACCGACTTAGTGTAAGGCTGCAGCACAACAGGTCGTGCCGTGGACACTAGTTTGAATACACGGCATCCTGGGGGTAAGTTGACAGGACACGAGTGCTGTTTAACCCAAAACAAATGCTGCAGTCAGTGGGTGCAGTTCGGATTTTGATTGCTCATGCTCGTTCGTAAAAACCGGCCTACGCTTTCATTTTGATCAAGAGATATCATCATGACTATCCGGCTGGAATACAACTGGTACACGATCGTCCAAAGCACCAAATGTTCAGACGGATGCTGAACAGAATGGGAACTAGAATGAGACTGTATACTATCATTGCGCCAACTTTGAAGGCCGGTACAGTTACGGACACTGCTAGGATGAGTTCAAAGCGTCCGATTTCTAATTCTCCATTTTTCGAAGCTATTTTCTCCCTCAGTGTTCACCCGCCTGCACAAAATGTCTCTCAGGAGGTTTTTCTGCAATCCAGAGAAAACTGATCTCATGATAGCTGCCCGTTTTACGCAGCCAATTTCCTTCGTTTTTGGTCAGGTTGTAACGTCCTTGAAATGATGTTGGACAATTCAACCTTCAAGGACTGTGCAAACCAAATGAGAAATTCCATCCTCCAGTACGGATCCACTCAATATGGAAGCTTGGATGTGGGATTTGTCTTCCCTAACAACATTCCCGTTCTGCACTTCATTTATCGCCTTTCCAAGTCCATTCTCTACAAGTGAGCTTGAAGATTGAGGATAGTCCAAATCTCCGTTAGGTGCGTTGGTCATGTACTTTAAGCAAATACTGCTTTGAGTAGCTTAGTTTTCGGCAGCCTTGTGTGTTTCACTTGCACTGCACTGCACTTCACGTGCTCTAAAATCCTTCTAACATAGTTGATATGCGTAAGATGGAATCTTTTGGCTCATTCAATTATCGCCACTCTGCCATGATATTCGCTGATTCGCCAATCTGTTATATCTGGCTGCTGATCCGCACCAGTGCCTAGTGCCGGAGAAAAAAGACTCAGAAGGGAACACAACAACTGTATTCCGAGCAAGCGAGTGCGAAAGCGTGAGTGCGTGCGAGTGCGATGTACAGCGCTCTCAAACTATTCATTGGAAGGACACTTAGTCCAGTGCTGACGCACACGCCTGGCTTCGGTACGAGGTTGTGACATGAGGGGGCGTTGTCTGACCTTGATCAACGCTGACTCGCGCTGTCTGGGCTTGGTACAAGGCTGTGATGCGTTGCATGCTGAGGGGGGGTTGTCTGTCTGGTCAAAATCTAGCGGAGCTGAGGGTCTCCGTAGATTTCGGACATTCAGTGGTTGCTTTCAGGAAGCTGACCTTCCTGATACAACCCTTAGGTCTGGGTAGACAGGTTAAAACTCTTCGTTTTCTCTTCGTTGTCGTCTTCTACCTGAGCTAATGAATTCCCAAGCTACTCTTCTCATTGACAATTTCCTTGGATTCCATCACTGCACCTTTCATTCTGGAATTCGGGTTTTTCAGCATTTGTTGTGATATGGTTGTTGGTCCACGTTTACTACTTCCGAGTTTTGTGATCACATTGCACCGGACAACCGGAAATTCCGTAAATGTTAACCAACACAGCAACTGCTTGCTGTTTGATCTGGTTGTCACTAAGTTCGTCGCGTGATAAGGAAGCGTTTCCAGTTTCAATTGTCGCACCGATGCGTGACCTGTTTTGCACTCCTGAGACCATATTGTTCGATGATATCCGTGTGCATCACCTGGTTGCGTCCAGTTTGCAGTGGGTGCATTTCTCATATTGAACCACGTAGGCAGGTTCCATACGCGCACAAGCCTAACCGAATGTTGGCCTCTATCGTTCAGGTTACCACTACGAAAGGCATTATCTTTCCAAGTCTGTTCACTATCACCAATGCGGACGTTGCGGTCATTTATGAGATAAAGGTGATTAACCAACTCGATAGGTGTGGTGACAGTTTCAACTAGGCACTTCGATGAAGCACCTTTGGGGCTGCATATCGATTAAAGTGGCAGAAAGTAGTCTTGGCAGTTAAAACGTTGCATCCCGCCGGTTTATATTACTAGACATCCTGCATCCAGCTCCACGTTCCTGTCAACTCTTCCCTGAAGTTCCAGAATGGTAGGATAGGTGGCCAGCTTCTCTGGCCTTTAAGTCATGTTGCCATGGTGGAAGCAAGACAGTGTTATATCGCCTTGACAACAAAAATGTGTGTTCGTATCCATACCGAACAAGTTCATATTTTTTCAAGTTCCCCATCGAGTTTGGTGTGATTTTACGCCTCGTCGTTTGTGACTGATAAAAGGGACCATCTTCCAACCTTCCATGCCTTTATTTGATCATCGGACTGATCATGGTTTTTAAATGCTTCTGCCGTTGAAAGTTCAATGACTCTTTCGTCCCGTAAACCAGTCTGTGCAGTATCCGTTTGATTTTCAACTATTAGTTTGGAGATTGCTAGTTTGAATCTCTACAGAGTCACTGGTTGACCACTACGAATGATTCTCAATAGTGATGAAACGTGTTCTCGATGCTGGCTGACTTCACTCACACGATGACGTTTTGATTACTCCCGGAAGCCTTAAACGTTTGGTTATGAGGTCTGGCTTAGTTCCTGGATGCGATGAGTAAAACACATTTGTCCGTCTCTTATTTGCCTGGATTGCACGACTGGCGTGTGATACCATCTCAGATTTCGACATGTCAAGAGACCCTAACATTGGTCGTTCACCTGTTTCTTGACGGGTTATGAGTGAAAGAAATTGTCGTTGCAACCAGTTCTGTAGGTAACGGATATTTTATATATGTATTGCAATTCTCCGCGTGGTGAATCCATGCGCAGCTTCGGAAAATAAAGCAAGGTTAATGGCGAATACATAGTTTTTGCTTAGGCCAGTTGTACTTTAAGCCGATACCAGTATTTCACAGGAGATTGATTACTGGTACCGCATGCCAACTGTAGCCGTCAGGTTTCAAGTTTGTGACTGGAACAAATAGACTTTTCAGAGACAACCAGCAAACTACTCGGTTGCTCAGCACATCAACATCGATCATGAACAGAAAACAGTGAGCGAGAGTCTTCAAACATTTTGAGATATGATACATTGTTACTCCGACCTCGGGTCTGTTTGGAGGCCGAGGTAAGTAACTGTTGCAGTGCTATGGTCTTTGGTAGAAAACGGTCAAACTTTTCAGGGACTTGTTATAACAATCAGGTCGAAATTCCAGGCTAAAATTTTAATAACAAATAATGAGTCACACGAGAATACCTTGGTTTGAAACCCTTCTGCTTTTCCGGTATAAGCTGACCAAGATTTTGTTCAATTAACTGTTGATTACTACTCATGACCCTCAAGCGTAATGTGGATAGTGTGAATATATCGTCTTGTTTAGTTCGATGAGGAAAAGCAACTTCAAATCGATCTGGCGCTTTTGAAATTCTCGCAACGATGATTTGCTCAAAAGCAGACATTAACCCTTATAATGACCTCTCGAAGAAAGTGGCGTGCTTTAGATGGCCTTCTTTGAAAAGAGTGTTTCTGTGGGAAGGTTTTCTTGGAATTCTGGTTGTAGATGTGAATCAAGGCCATGTTAAATGGACTGTTGGTACAACAACGAACAAGCTTGATAGTTTGGTTACGCTTTGGCTTCAATCTATTAGCTAGCCTCTGGTGAGTATTTTTGAATGGTTCTTCTAGACTAGGAAGATGCAACTGGAAGCACCCCACTTCAATTTGCAGTTATTTTGCAGTTGAAATGAGTTGAAAAAAAATCGGAATAATGCGCAGATTGTAGTTTTTTTACTTTGATTGGAAAAATAACCAATGGGACGACGTGTAGCTAGACAAATCCTGAACAGTGTTCTGAAGAAGTAAAGATTTTTTAAATTGCTATTCTGGCGTTCTGCGGGCGAGTTGAAGTGACAGCCTGAATCTTTTCGATGTGTCGAGAGGCGCACTCAGTTTACGACACTTCCCATTATCCCTGCTCATCCGCACACGCTTGTGCAGTGAGTGGGTAATTAACCAATTTTCCAACTTAAGATGATGACTCATCAACCGCGGTTGAAGTCGCGTGATAATCTAAGAACTAAAAACTTGCTGATTGGGCAAACCTTTTAGGCAGCACAACTAATGAGGAATATTCAAATGATAACAAGTCACCATCTAGGTGGAAAGGATGTTCGGATGTTCAGCATCCTGTTCTGAGCAGCAGATCTCATTGTGTGTGCTCAGTCACTTGAAAGGCAAACTTGGGAAAGTTTCCCGCTTTTGAATGAGCAAGTTGGAATCGGATGAGGGTCACTGGGCCACAAGACGGACACATTGGGTGGAGCGCAGGTGGTCGGATTGTGTTTTCCGTGATGCGACCGGGGTAGAAGGACTACACTGATGACTAGTAAAAGACGCTTTTGGACTACTTGTGGCGATCTACGCTATTGTCAGAATCTGTTTTTAAGTGGCTTTTCAGTGGAAGACCATTCTCCTTCCTTAAAACGATCTAAACGTTTGGCTGATATGAAGGGAGGGCTGGTGATTCGCTTCAAGTGAAGCTCACGAGCATCACACCCTTAGCCGGACAGACGGCCAGGGAACTACACAGAGTCGGAGAGCATAGTAGAAAAATAAACAGGCCACCGAGAAACGCAGATGCATATCGAGCGTTACTCAAGGACTCGGCAATTGCGTAACACGCCCTCGACACGGGGCACAAAATAGATTTAGAAAATGTTGAGGTTTTGAGGCGAGGACTAAGGTCCACGTCACACGGACTGATCGCCGTGGCGGTAGAAATCGCCAGGCATCCCAGTGTTAACAAAATAGGTGTGAAACTGGCAGGCGTGTGGAGAACGGTTCTGGATCAGTCGAGCTGATACGTGTTGGTATGCGGTCATCAGAAGGAAGAGTGGTCATCATCTGAATTCCGTTTGATCTCAGTCCCCCTCAAACTAAATTGTCGAAGCACCCACGACCCCACAAAGACCAGGGAAAATCTACCTGTGGCACCCGAGGTGAATCATCAATTGAAGCAGGCTGAAGTGGAAGATTAAGGAAACAAACCCGATTAGAATTAATTTGAAACTCACCCAATCCACCAAAGCAAGATTTTGACAACCACACTAACCGACAAGAGCTGTTAATTGACCCTCAACACTGATCTAGTGTGATCATCTGAAGAGGACTGACTTACTGATTGGTTCCCCGTCTGCCTTATAACCTGGCCAATTTGGTGACCTGCTCACTTGGTCTGATGAAGCTTTTGTGTCAAAAGCGAAATGTTGCCCGATTGTGTGCCAAGCTGTTTCGAATGGTAGGCTATCCAGACTCCTCGTTTTCACTTCGTCGATTTCCCTCGTCTAGCTGTTGATCCGCGTTTTGACAGCGTTGGTTTTACCCCGAAAAAATAACAAATCTGATTGTTTTTCACAACTATGATGGCTCAACAATTGTGTTTCCAAGTCGTTCACTTCCGTTTATGTTTGCCACTCGAAATTTTCTGCTGCGTTTCCTCTTCGTGCGCATCCGGTGCTACGGTGTTCGGGAATGGAGAGAGTGGAGAAGAGATATCAAGTGAATGGTACAGGAAGTTGTAGTTCAGTCTCACCGTCCGTCCACTTATGTAGTGGACAGTCCATCATCTTTGTGCGATGTGTCACTTCCGACCTGAGAGATGTAAGTTTTGCGACAAACACGGTGATGCGTTCCCTATTCTCTCCGGTAAATATTGACACTGCCTGCGCACACCTGAAATGAAGAGTTTAGGTGATCAAAGATTGGACTAATTCATAATCCAAAAAGGAACTTTTCCCATTTCTGCTACGTTCTAAAGGGATCATGATTCAACACACCGGAGTCTATTTTTCCCCAATTTCGGATCACAAACTTTTGTGTTTTGGTTTCGAATTTCACCATTCTTTCACCACTCACATTTTTACTGATCTCATTTGCAACCGTTGGTCAGCTGGTCTGTAACACTGTTCAGTTTCACCGGCAGCAAAAATGTTGAAGCGAAGTGATTTGTTCACACATATACACTATGATAACTTTTTGAGTTTTAAACTAGACCAGATGTACGTAATCTGGTGCAATCTTGCAAAGTTGGCAGAACACGACCTTTGTTCGTTCGGTCACCACTGGAATTGGGAATTTAGTCCGGAAATACCCGCCAGATCATCGATTTTACATAGACTTTCTTGTTTTAAGCGTTTCACTGCACCTTGGTCGACAGCACCTCCTGTCCAAGTCAGCTGGTGCGGTGTTAGACTGATCAGGCTCTCGGTTTGTCAGCTGTCCAGAAAAGTGACCAATGGCATCGCTCTGATGGTTGATTGGGCTTGTAAAATGCGCGGGCACAACCGATGTAGCGCAAACTCCAGCTATAACCAGCCGGCAGCCATCCATCCAATTAGTCTGTTGCAATGGTACTTTTATATTGATGCACTGTAAAACCCGACATGATGGCAACCGTTTGAAATGGTCTCACTACCCGCCGTCTCCAATAGCATCGAACCTGCTGCAATCAGTCGTTATTTCCCAAGAAGAAAACATTAGAAAGTAAGACCTATTGCGGCCCACTGTGGGGCCAACAGTCCAAAAATGTGGTTGCGTTTATTTTCATTTCGGACGGATCTGATGAACAAACTGCTTGAATCGTTTTCGCCATCCCATAGATCTTTTGTCCATGCCCTCTCATTTTTTCCAACCTAGAAATGTGTATAGACGAGGGCACATGAGGAAAGCCAGGTAAGGCTACATCCGATGCAAACACCATCGGATTCGATGAAGTGGAAGACTAACGGACCCTTTTTTTCTTTCGTATCGATTTGGGTGAAAGCTTTGAGGCAACGAAGGTGTTGTAATCGCTGTCTTTTTAAACACTGGGCACTGAAAGTTTATCTGTTCCTTAAGAAAACTATTCTGATGAGCCATATGTTAGTGGGTAGAGATTCGAAGTGTCAAGAACTACTGATTAAGTAGTAGTAAGTAGTGAGCAATTAAGCTAGCAAACTTTATTGAAATGGTATTTATCAACACTTTCTGACATCTAGGTAACTAACCAGATTAGCCTTACTGTTTGTGGTGGTGAAGAAACATCATTCTTGCCGTCTGACATCCATTTTTCAGGACTTCCTATTAAACTAAGAACATTTTAGTGGGAAAAACACTACTCATAGGGTTGCTGAAAAGAGTCCGCTTTAGGCCGGTTATGGGGTTTATCGACCCATTCTTTAAACTATCCCTAGAGCTTCTGAATAAAGTGCACTTCATCGTGCGAGATACGTATGGCAGAAAAGTTAGGGTGCTGTGCACGGGAAGTTTAATTGTATGTTAGAGCGATTACTTTCTGTTCACAATTCTAATATTAGGAACGGCGAGATGGCTCGGTGGTCAGAGCTCGAATTCACTGACCGGAAGGTTCGTGGTTCGAACCCGACCTCTGCCTCTTGACTTCCCCTGTCTAGGCTTGGGCAGCTTGGCAGTATCCCAGCCCTCGCACTTCCTTCGGGTGGCATGGCAGCCAAGCACCGAAAGGGGGCTACAGCTGAACGATTATTTTTTACTGTAGCGAACCAACACAAAAACAACGTCACGATATAATCGGTCTTGAAAATGGGGGAATCGGAAAGAGTATTCATAAATCGGAACATCCCCATAGTTTTGTCTAAAAGAGGAATAAAAACAAACAATTGGTATTCTTTTCAACACTATTTGAATCCCTAAATGACCTTGAATACACACTTCAGATAGTGGCTGGATATACCCGTGGTAGTCATGAGAAAATGAAGAAGTAGGCGAACAAAGCTTGTTTTCTGTGATTATTCGTCTTGGCTAATACATTACAAATTAATGTGGTATCAGAAATCACGTGGAAAAGGTCAAGATCGGGGCTAATAGACTTTAGAGAAATAGAAATCAAAGGAAGGGGGTTGAATGAGGGATAGATCAATGGGTCACGGAATCAGGTAAATGACATCAATGTCAGACAGACTTGTGGGACTGGATGTTTCGTAGGCCAGTTCAAGTTCAGAGGTCACTCAAGTTAATGTTGGACGCAAACTTGTGATCCAGCAGTCGGATTCCAATCGCCTCTGCGGTCGATAGTAGTCCGGATAGTACCAGTTGTCATCAGTTCAGAAGTACTCGGTATGTAATAATGAAGGTTTGCTCCTTGTCTATGACATGACTGGTTTCGGCCAAATGTGATGCAGTCGCGCTTGAAACTGGTTTCTTCCACCTACTACTCAGAGATACAGGATTGTGTTCTCGCATTCTGTCCGACAAAAGCCTTGTCGTAAGACCAACGTATGATGCTTGGCACGAGCATACAAATGAGTACACACCAACAACTGTCACATAGGTTCGCACTGATGCACCATTTTGGGAATTTAAGTCACCCATCGCTGGATTTCAAAACTCCCCCGCACAATTTAGCCAGTTGTGCACAAGAAAAAGCAAAGGGAAGTGAGTGCTATTCACCGTGTTCGTCAGACGGTAGTATTCGAACAGTCAACCACTGATCGGATATTGGCAAGTTCGCAACTCTCTGAGTTTCGTGAGATGCGTGCATTGAGATGCACACAGTTTATCTTGGCTTTTCAGCATAGACTAGATGAAATATCTATAGAAACGTACAAACCTCTTAAAACAACCAATTGAAACTTGCGGTTTCAGAATAATGAGCAGATACTGTCAGCGAATTCATACACAACCTAATGATTGGTAGCAAATGGCGAAAAACGTTTTCTCGACTTTGTAGACTACTATCCTTCGGTGATGGATGGGATGACTAACGCTTGTTTGTTCGGGAGGAGCTGAAGTGATCCAGGAAGTGTTATGCCTATCCTAATTTACACCATTCAACAATCACTTCTTTAACCCTACGTATATATGTATATAATACATAAAACTGTTAGACAGCGATATTTTGTTGTCACGTGATATTGAGAGGTGTACCAGTGTACGCATTCAGCCACGAAAAATCCTTACGTGGGGTCGCAAATAGACAAGGGAAACAAATTGGAAACTTTGAAATCTAAATGAATGTACTTAGTTAACGGATTGTAAAGATTGGCCAAAATGACGGAATGCAGCAGGCGATAGCCTGTTGATACGTTGAATGAAAGAGGACATCCCGTTGAGCCATACGAAATCCAGACAACCTTGTGAAGGGTCTTACATTTATCACGAACTAAAGTCTATGGCTATTAGGAAAGTCACCTTCCTAAATGCAACCACTGAATCTCCGAAATCTACCGAGACTCTCAGCTCCGCTAGATGTTGACGAGACAGACAACACTCCCTCAACATACAGCGCGCCACAACCTTGTATCGAACCCAGACAGCGTGAGCCAGCGTTGATCAAGGTCAGACAACGCTCCCGCGATATGCAGCACGTCACAGCCCCGTACCAAAGCCAGACCTGCGCGTCAGCACTGGAATAAGTATCCTTCCAATAAATAGCTTGAGACCGTTGTACATTCGCACTCGCACGCACTCACGATCTCGCACTCGCTTGTTCGAAATATAGCTGTTGTGTTCTCTTCTGTGAGTCTTTTTTCTCCGGCACTAGGTGCTGGAGCGAGTCAGCAGCAGATACCACAAGTTGGCGAATCAGCAGATATAAAAATGGCTTATTCGAATTCGTCCTTAATTTGGCCTTTTTTGGAAAGTATTTGTAGGACAACCTAGTGTTTTTTGAGGAGAACATTTGTATATTGTTAACCCCGAGTTTGGATGACATCCGTATGTCCTACTCAATCGACAATTTAGAAAACTAAATTTTAAGAGAGGTTTTGTTCTGTCACTAAATTCAGCCTATGCGGAAAAGCCGAGGAACACTGCACAGCGCCTCCATTTTCATTAGGAATCATTGGAAATCACGAAATTTTAAGAAATTTCGAACCCACGATCTCCATTTTGGCTAGTCAACACGTGTGATCACGTGATCACGTAAATG
The DNA here is from genome assembly GCF_000715545.1 of Opisthorchis viverrini. Classification (NCBI taxonomy): domain Eukaryota; kingdom Metazoa; phylum Platyhelminthes; class Trematoda; order Opisthorchiida; family Opisthorchiidae; genus Opisthorchis; species Opisthorchis viverrini. The sequence continues at coordinate 481,829 of NW_008751923.1, read as the reverse complement.
ATCGATGAGCAACTGTACATCCAATATGAGTGCGGGCTAATCGCACGTCTGATCAATCTGGCCAAATGGTTTATTGTTTACAATGCTAACCTAGAGGTCGTGATTTTGAAACTGGCTGGAATTTCTTGAGATGCTCACTACCTACAGGAATGAAACAGCTGTACAGTGATTGTCACCTATAGGTTGGCTTCAATCACAGGGTGAAGTCTCAATTGAAAATCATCAAACTTCCTCAAACCACCATCAAAACGCCTATTGGTCAATACATCTCACAATGGTCACAGAGTTCTACTCCTGAATGGACGTGAAGTCTGACAGACGCACTTGCTGGATATCGACCATATCATCAATTGAAGCATCTTGAACCGGATGATCAAGGACTCAACTTAAAATTTGAAATTTGAAAATTTTCCAACACATCAACTGTATTATTTAGCCCAGCACGCTAACCGACAGGACCTTTTAACTGACATTCGGAAGAGGTCTTGTTGATTAGTTCTCCATCTTCCTTAACACCTGCTTCAAACTCTCGATTCTGTTCACGCTGTGATGCTTGGGGATTTCCACTGCCTCCACTATCAACCGCTGTGTGGTGTGATTCACAGTCCCCGTCTTAAAACTTCCACATTCTCCAAATCTATTCTACGTCCCGTGTCTAAGGCGTATATCGCTATCACTGAGTCCTTGACCAGCACTTCGTATTCTTCTGCATTCCTTGGTGGTTTGCTTATCTTCCTTTTATTCTCACCAAATTTGGTGTGCAATTCCCTGGCAGTCCCTAGTCCTGGTGATACTACTGATGCGGAGGCATGTGAGTAGTGTGTGTTCTTCGTGGAATTTCGCGTTGCGTCTCTTGAAAAGGGGAGATCTGTTGCGGAATTTGTGGAGGCATTTTGTAACATTTGCTTGGAGTTGAGCAATGAATGACTGGAGTTATCAAAAAGGTCAGATTCCTGAAATCAACTTCTGAACGCCCGGAACCTACTGCTCCACCAAAAGCTCAACTGGAAAGCCGGCAAGCATCCAGGCCAGTCAATCAATCGATCAATTCAGTAAAACCTGATGAGTGTTCTCTGCGCCACAGAAGCACGACCGAATGTGATCAGCGTTCAGGCTTTTCACAGAGGCACGATCGATGTTGATGGGTGATCACTAACGCCTATCAGACAGCCTGGATCAATGTCAGAAAGTCCCCTTTAAATAGCGTGGGGCCGTTGGAACCTTTGCATTCTCACTCACTCGCTTGTTCGGAATACAGCTGTTGTGTTCCCTTCTGTGAGTCTTTTCTCTCCGACACTAGGCACTGGAGCGGGTCAGCAGCGGATACCACGGGCCGACGAAACAGAAGATATAACAGGAGTCAATGAATATCCAGGAAAGTTCAAGAAGACGCGTTCGGGAGATGGATGTCCAGTTTTTTAACTAAGATGCAAACGAGAGTTTTTCTTACCCGTCCAATAGTCTGTAACCGGTCATTTGGCAGCGAAGGCCTTCTTCCTTTCACTGGTAGTGGGTTGTCAAAAAAATTCAGCAACCCTATGAGTAGTATGTTCCTTCGTCAAAGATTTCATTTATCGTCCTATCTAGAGTGTACGAAATGTGGCCGTCGTCTGGCGTAAAGAGCTACAACAATTTTCAGGAGGAGTATTCAGTGCAAATCAAATTTTCACACCACATGAAAAGTTATTTTTCATTCAGTGGAAAGCTTAATTTTCACCTAGTTTGTTCCTCCCCCTCACCAACTACCAAACAAATTCTCGCCTTCCGGTTTCGCACGTAGAATTCATCGTTTTCGTGTAAATTAGTGTAGCAATGTATGCCCGGGTTTGCCATCTCACTCAAACCAGTTCCATCGTCTGTCGATCAACAAACAAACACACTTACTCGGCTGGCAATCAAGAGCCCACTCATCGTACGGATAGCAACCGGAAATGAACGATGTCCATAATTTGTCCTGCTGCATTGGAACATCCACAATTCCAACCGCAGCAGCAACAACAACAACGCACCTTTGAAGAAACCCGGATAAATGACACCCAAGAACAACTTTAGTGGTGATATCAACGTTTCCGCCTCCGCGCAAGGACCATGCACCGTCGAGATTTACACCTTTCAGAATGTGTGCATTAAGTTAAAGGAAACTTGTTTCTAGTCAAAGGAAACTACTCACAAGGTTGCTGAAAACTCTTCGACAGCCCATGACCGATTTCGCCCTTTTTGGGGCTCATCAGGTAGGCGCACTCCCCGAGTTTCCGTCAACCTTATGATCTACTTGAACCCAAATTGCACTGCTTTCGAGAAATACATTCATTTGCAAATCAATTTGGTTTTCACTGGAGACTCAATTGAATCTCTCGTTTATGATATCCTCTAACTGAATGTGCTCCTCACAGGCCGCCTCTTGATTGAGTTGGCACGATATTCCAGATATCCCAGTATATTTTCATGAAGGAAACTACTCACAAGGTTGCTGAAAGGGCGAAACCGGTCGTGGGTTTTTTGAAGAGTTTCAGCAAACTTGTGAGTAGTTTCCCTAATGAAAATATACTGCGATATCTCGAATATCGTGCATACTGAAACAGGAGGCGGCCTATGTGCAGCACATTCAGTTGTGGAACATCATAAACGAGAGATTCAACTGAGTCTTCCGCGAAAACCAAATTGATTTGCAAACTAGAGGAAACTTGTTTCAAGTCAACTTTGTGAATCGACAACCATAGAACGTTTGGGGTTATTAGTAGCCCAGTGATCCCTGCTCGATAGCCGTCTGTCTTACACGCAACATTATATTCCATGGCCGTTCCAGGAAAAACTGTCCTACTTCCGTAGTAAGAGTATAGTATTGTGCACGACACAAAATGCAAGTTTCTTTTTACTGGTCATTTTCTATTATTTGGCAGCGTGTTATTATTATTATTATTATATTTTTATTGTTTATTGATGGTTTCTATTGTTTTCTATTGTTTTCTATTGTTTTTATTGATCTTTTCTATTTATTGATCAGCGTCCAAATTCTTCTGGAAGTTTCCACATAAAGTTCTCAAATTTGTGGCGAATTATGCAGAAAACCTACGCTTGAATTTTCAAGCCTGGTTGGTGCAGTATTATCTATTCCTTCTCTCATTTTGGCTCATGGAAAAAATGAGTGCTCTTGAGGACGATCTGCTGGTTTCTTTTTTAGGCTTCACTTGGGTAATATGATAGTCGGTTTCTCTGTCAGGAAAGTGAACTGTTCAGTCAAAACAAACGCCGCAGACAAGTTGACAAAAATCGATCAAAGGCTCTGTTAAGTAGATGACGTAATTGTTTATGCTTCCCTATTCCTCAGACTACTTCACTGCCCTTCCGTGAACTGCTCAATTTTCATGACTGGGCTATGCTATGCTATAAAAAGTTGACTGTTTTCCTATAATAGCTGTTTTCATGACTCGATTTGTTCACATTCGTTTCTAGGTTCATTGTTGAACATTTCGTCCCAGTTTGAACTGCACAACATTTTTCCGATAGCACAATGCCCTTTCTGTGCCATCCTGTATTGTTAACTACCCAAGGTTCAATCAAGCCCTGAGCTTTCTTTTAGTTCTGCTCATTATTTATTGTTAATTGCTTATAGAACCATGGTCTATCTATCTATACCGTCTGCACACGTCTAATTCAATATATATTGTTTGCTGCCCAATTGCGACTACTGAACAAACACAGGTAAATTAGCGAATATACACTCATCTGCAAACTAATTTGGTTTTTCGGGAGACCCACCTGGAACCCAGCTAAATCTCTCGGTTTTGATGTTTCCAGGTAACTGAATTTGCTGCATCAGGCCGCCTCATGTTTCAGTCGCTACGACATTCGAGATACCGCGAAAAATCAAAACCGAGAGATTCAGCTGGGTTCCAGGTGAGTCTCTCGAAAAACCAAATTCGTTTGCAAATGAGTGCATATTCGCTAATTTCCCGCAATTTGGTTTCAAGTAGAACATATGGTTGATGGAAACTCGGATACTAAGCCTACCTGATGAGCCCCAAAAAGGGTGGAACCGGTCGTGGGCTGTCGATGGATTTTCAGCAACCTTATGAGTAGCGCATTACATAACACAGGTAAATTTCGTAGAATTCAATTTCGCCGCAATCATTACTGACCGTCGGTCACTGAAGTAGACAAGACGTTACCTGTAAAATAGGACACCTAGATCTTGCGTTTGGGTGAACTAACCAATTCCTTGCCTTGAGATCACGGCCTTAGCAGGGGATCGTCAGCCTGACTGTAGAGCACCTGGCAGTTCCATATATAAAGCGCATAGAATCATGGGGACTTGTAGCACAACTAGGATAGATTACCATCCAGGCTCTGCTAGGGAATTTATTTTAAATCTTCGCCATGTTAGACTGAGATGACTAGTTCGGCTTTCAGGTCTCGAAATCCACTTTCACGCAGAACGACAAATCATTTTGATTACTCAGTTATTTTGCAGTGGTAAGGAGAACATCGGCAGTAAGGAAATATCACATAGTTGTGCCGAGGCGAACAAGGGAGGGATCCTTGTGTTAGGCGAAATTCCACACGGATCCGCTTTACCGCTCGCACTCAGGTGCTGTTACGGCCGAGAAGTCCATCCCACGCAACATTGGCCAAGAATTCGGGACGCTTGCCGGTCCTGCATCAAGACGAGATCCGATTGGTCGAAAGTCCGGACCCAACAGCCAATCATGACCCAGTATTGGTGGTTACCAATGCCACATCCAGAACGCGTCAGAAATTCCAGAAAGTTATAACCGCCTACATTATATATACGAAGCGCTCTACAACTGTTCCTAACTTCGTTTTGAGCATTAATAGACCTTGTGCACCTTTGATGGTTGTTTGACATGAACGCTAGCTTGGGAAGCTCAGACCGAGAGGTAAGCTGAGGAAAACACCGTTACTACACCCTGTGAAACAGTTGAAGCGGTAGGAGTCATTGCAAAATGGGTTAAATGAGGAAAGTGACACTCATATTAAGATCAAAGGAGTACTCCACAGAACTATCGACGCATGAAGATGACAGTTGCTTCATTTTGCACAACAAAAAAGCAAACAATGTCTGAATTGAGTGTTTTCCACCGAGATATTCCAGAATCGTTCCTTGTGACTATCAGGAAGGTTAGCTTCCTGAAAGCAACCACTGAATGCCCGAAATCTACCGAGACTCTCAACTTCGCTAGATGTTGACCAGACAGACAACAGCCCCTCAACATGCAGCGCATCACAGCTTTGTATCAAACCCAGACGCCGCGAGTCAGCGTTGGTCAAGGTCAGAGAACGCCCCCGCATGTCACAACCTCGTAACGAAGCCAGACGTGTGCCTCAGCATTGGACCAAGTTCAGACGGTGTCCTTCCAATAAATAGCTTGAGACCGCTGTACTTTTCGCACTCGACGCACTCACGCTCTCGCACTCGCTTGTTCGGAATATAGCTGTTGTGTTCCCTTGTGTGAGTCTTTTTTCTCCGGCACTAGGAAGTGGAGCGGGTCAGCAGTAGATACCTCAGATTGGCGAATCAGTAGATATAACAATGGCATGGTGACAAATGCAGTCTGTACGCTCTAAATATGAAATCTGTTTTGTATGCAGATGTCCTTTAGGAGTGGTAAACTGACTGTTCCAGGTGCCAATAAATCCTGCGTTATCCGGCTCAAAATGGTAAACCTGTGAATAGGTCGTTGTACTTTACGGACCGGGTAAGCTTGAATGAGGAACTCTAGGCATGACAGATTTTTCCAAAAACACAGAGGTTTCCAAAAACTAACAGTAAAGGATGAGAGATCATTAGATACTAGGTATTTTCCCTTGCTTGATTGTGACACTTAATTTGTGTTATTCTCTATCAGCAGTTCAAGTGTGAAAAGGGCGCGTATCCAACGTCAAATTGGGGATTAATCCAAGTATACCAACTGTGCTAAGATGAACAATAGTCAAGTGACAAAACTGGATCGATAACTGACTCCTTCCACTCCCTTGTGCCGCTTTGAAAACCGGATAACTCATTTTGGAATCAGAAAATGTTCCACGACTTAGGATTTTGTTCCAAGACCTTCAAGTTGGCCTTCGTGATGGAGATAGTTGATCTTCAAGAGTTCCGTAGAAGAAAGGGGAGTGTGTGGCGCCAGCTCCAATGATAAATCTGTGGGTGAAAACAGTTGCAGGCAGGATCATCACAAACGGTTTAATGTTCCCCTTAAATAAATGACAATGGTGAAAAACTATGGTGACAGGGTCAGAACACATCAAAGCGTGTCTCGGATGGAATGTACCCGACCGCAGCTGGTGTGAAAGAATTCGTCGGCCTGGTATTCAGGACGAAAATACATATTTTTCGCAGTGAAACTGCAGGAAGTCAGTATTCAAATCAATCGACTTCCAAGAACTACCGTAAAATATCAGCTGTTTGTCGCGGACCCAATTTGATTAGCCAAAATTACTTACCCTGCACTGTTATCTGTCAAAAAGTCTACTGGACGTACCAATTTCCACCGTGTTCAAAATCAAGGCTATATTTGGATATACCTGAACATTTAGTAAAAAGTTAATTAACTGTCCTATCACCCATCACTTACTATCCTATCACGCCTACCAAAAATAGCAAGAATATTTACCAGTGAAAGGAAAAAGGCCTTCGCTTCGGGGTCATTTACTAGAGAATGCCAACTGAACAGACTATTGGACAGGGAAGCAAAACTCTCATATGCATCTTGTTTACAAAAACTGAACATCCATCGTCTCTTGAACGCGTCTTCTTGAACTTTCCTGGGTATTCATTGACTCTTGCTCAAATCCAAGCAAATGCTACAAAGCGACTCCACAAATTCCGCAATAGATCTCACTTTTCAAGAGACGCAAAGTGGATTAACGAGAAAACACACTAGTCGCATGCTCACCCCATCAGTAGTATCACCGTTACACTGGTAGGATTCAATGCACTTAGAATGGGATAGCCACTCAGTCTCATTCTAAACTGTGAGTTGTCCACCGAAACATTGAATCTTATGTATCCCTACAGCTCTGTTTCTTGAACAGCTAAAGCATTACTCATGCGTTTAAAACAAAACAAAACTCCCCGTTGGAGGACTGGTCGTAGTCTAAAAAAGACTTCATGGTATCCCTATCATCTTCGGCATCCTTCTAAACATGCTCCAATCAGCATCATTTTATCTCCGTTCATTGCACTCACGTGACTCAAACTTTATCACTTTTACTCCAGGTTCCATGTTTTAAGTACACTGCGCACTGATGATGTCTACACCAACGTCGATGAACTATATGCAAGAAAATTGCCAATTCCCTGGATCCACCTGATTTAAAACCAGAGAACGCATCCGAACTAAGAATACTCTGATACTACTCATAAGGTTGCTGAAAATTCCTTGACAGCTCACGACCACTTTCGCCCTTCTTGTGGCTTATCAGGTAGGCGCAGTCCCCATGTTTCCGTCAACTTCATGTCCCTCTTGAAAACATCATAGAAAGAGATTCAGCTGAGTTCCAGGTGAGTCTCCTGCAAAGCCAAATTTGTTTGGAAGTGAGTATATTTCGCTAGCATCTTATCGACAGATCTTTGAAGGATTCTTACAATCTGGGCCGTTTACCAGCACTTTTTGGCGAATAAAGCTGGGGAAGAACAACACCTCTGCTTAATCAGGTGGAAAGCAATGATGTGAAACATAGGTACCTCGGATGTGCTACTTGTTTGTCGGTCTGTTTGCCGAGCTTGTTAGCGGGATTGTAAACGTTTCGTTACCGATCACAGTGACAGCATCAACATGGGTTTGGGTGACAATATCACTGCCACTGTTAACTCGAAACTTTCGCAATTACCTCTCAACCCCGACCAGGAAAGCAAAGTTTCTAGGCTTGGGCAACCTGGCAGTAGCTCAGCTTCCGTACATCCTTCTAGTAACATGGCAGCTCGACACCGAAAGTGTTCTAGAGCTGAGGGATTTCTTATTAAGATACTGGTTGGTTTCGATATCTGATCTACAACTCATTCAAACAAGAGTTTTACACGTTCAAATAAGTGTGTGATATCAGAAATATGGTCCAAGAAAAATCCGTAAGGGGATTTCATGACCTTCGGAGCACTGTTATGTAAAGTATCCTAGTTCGATACTTTCATTTCTGAACACAAGGCGACCTGTGTGCAGTATACATATTTGGAGACAGTTATGAACATGGGATTCAGATGAACTTGAGACTGATTTGTCATCAATACTTATTTAGTCTGCAACTTGGTGGTTATTTCACATTCGGATGATTTATCTTGAGGTTTTTAAAGAGGCTCAAGGGTGACTGACTACTGGTGCAACGGTGGACACTACTGATTAGGGCATGCAAGCAGCATGTTCCTGGTAAATCCGCTTCGCGTCTCTTGAAAAGTGAATCTGTTACGGAATTTGTGGAGTCGCATTTGCTCGCATTTGAGCAACAGTCAATGAATGTCCAGGAAAGTTCAGGAAGACGCATTCAAGAGAAGATGGATGTTCTGTATTTGTAAACAAGATGCATATGAGAGTTTTGCTTCCCTGTCCAGCAGTCTGTAACTGTTCACTTGGGGTTTTCTAATAAATGACTCCGCAACGAAGGCCTTCTTCCCTTCACTGATACTTTTTGATAAAGTCACATTCTTGTGGCAAGTTTATTATAGTCGATAACTTGCATTAGACATTTCTATGTTCATTCCGACGGGTCCTACTTGCCCATTTCCGATGTTCGTTTTGACGATCGCCTGCTCGGTGACCTTTCCACAACTTTTAGAATTTTTCATCCGGTCTTGGGTTGTTCGCTTGCGTATACTGGAATTTAAGAAAAAAAGCTTTCCTGTATCAGCTAAAAGGGAGCAATCGAAACCTATGCCTGTAGAAATATTTGACAATATTGAACTGTCAGCTTTGTGGGATGAATGTGTGGACAAAAGTGCTTGCATACATATAAAAAATTCACATAATAACATGGCGTTTAAATATATACTATCTGATTAATGGCGGTTCCTTGAGAAATGTGGCTTTATTTAGTGAAAGAAACAAGAAGCGGATATAATTACAGGGGAAAATTTTCCATCAAGGGCTGTTCGCCAATAAATATTCTGCACCAAAGTTCAATACTAGAGTGTCGATTAGAGTATCATTTGAATTTTCACCCCTCTGGGAAACAAGTCACAAGTCCGAGCGAAGTATTTCCGGTTTCGAACTGACAGGTTAACTTATACCCCGATTACACGAGAATCGTCTGCTTTCAGAGGAGAGAAACGTGTTTTTTGGCACTTCAAGCTCTCAGAAACTGCTGTGAGACCGTGGTAAGGGCTTATGTACTATGGTACATGACGGCGTGAGTAAGAGTGTTGGGTCCGTGTGAGTAACCTCCACATTTATAACCAAGCTTAAAATGAAGAATTTTCAAGTCACGGTCCGCCTTAGACGAGGAAAATACTTTTTTTTTACCACTGACATTCCTTTATTTGTTGCGCTTGTGTTCAGTCTAGGGCAACTGGTTCAAGGATCGTATTTGGTGCAGAGTTATGAAAAGCTCTCAGAGTTGGAAGGTTGCTGAAATCTCTCCAACAGCCCACGACCAACTGGGGATCATCAGGTAGGCGCATTCCTTGAATTTCCGTCGACAGTGAACCCAAGCTGCGCGAAATTAGCAAAATACATCATAACCGAGAGATTCGGCTGAGTTCCAGGCGAGTCGTCGGTCGAAACCCGATTGGATGAAGCGTATTCACGTGACTTACCAAAAGAACCCATATACAAAGTGTGTGGGACATCATACCAGTTATATCAGGCTGAGATGAGAGTACCCATAGTTTTACAGAGGCTCCATTTGTCAAGAATCTTCACGTGACCATGTACATCATCTGAGTAAGATCGAGGCAGGTTTCATTCTGAAAGCCGCGTTGATAGCGAAAACATTTAGTCTTCAAAAATCCCAAGGAATTAGATCGTTTAAGCGCTCATTTTTGTTGTTGATGTCAAAAAGTTGACAACTGGTCGCCGACATAAGTGACGTTTTGAGTGGATCATCATTTTTTTATTGCACGCGCAACGGTTTGGTGTGGAGCAGTGAATTATCACCACACACGTGTCTCAAAACGAAAACAACCTTCACGGGTGAGTTTATTGGGCTTGTTGACCAGGTGGCTTTTGATCTGTTTCCGAGCTTGGCAACGTTTTGTCACCGTACGAGGGAAAGTGCTCAGCTGGGTGTGCACTACTGCACACTGAGGACGTCTTATCGTCAATTGCCGAGCTCGGCGAACAGATCATTAACCAATAACCGTGTAAGTTACTAAATTTAACGTGGAATTCAAAGACGTTCCGGTCTATCCTGTCCGTTTTTTTGCTATAAGGAGTCAGTAAATAGTCAATGACTTGAATAATCTGAACACGAAGGCTTTTCCAGAGGTCCCTACTTGAGTCGACTGACTGATTACTCGACCAAGCCATCAACGGGTTTCATCGATTGCAAGATATACGTTCAAGCCGGTGGTGAGCGGTGGAGAGCTTATGCCCATCGAAACCCGTGAAGTACGCAATTAGCTTGCCTTGGGGATAGAAAACTCGATCCGGTTGTTTCTTTGTATAGACTGGAACAGCCTGATTGCATTGCGTATGCAAATGACGAGAAAAAGATAACTTATTTCCATATCGCTGCTTTTGTTGTCTGGAAATGACATCCTTCATGCAGACACTGTCACTATGGACGGGACCGGAAACCCTAAAGCTGGACAGTGATCACACAAAAGTGGTTAACTAAAGCTGGAAGCATGATAATACCATATGTGATCTGTACGTCTGCTGTAAAAACTGATTGTGCCAAAGTGTGAACTTTGATGAACTTAAAACCCGATGGAATATTACGAAGCCGAACGGCTGATGTTAAACAAGGCAATGAAAACTACAAGGGAAAGGAATGTCGTAGGATATGAAACAATCTGCAGTAAAGTACCCACACGAAAGGTTTTTTCTTTTAGAATGCTACATATGTATGGTGGCGTTGTCCCAAATCCTGGATGTCGTCATCATCATTGTCAGCTGTACTGACCGCGTACTTGTCATACAGTCGTTGTAGCTGCCACAGTTTCGTTCACCGATGATTTGGGGGGGGTTAGGTAGCTGCGCATTGGAGGCGGGAGCTGATAAATTGGTGCATAAATCCATCATTTTCATTGGGCTGTCAAGTGGCGGAATTGGGAAGGGAGCTAGCTATGCATTGAAGGCAATAGCTTGGATGCATGAGCGCCATTGAGCGCGCGACTGGGTCATGTCTGACAATGTCTCTAACCATTGATATGGCCCGTCTCGGGGTCCCCACCCAGGAAGACGGCAATGACCAGTGCAGCTGAGTTTGCTGGTAATGGCTTTCATACTTCGCTGCCAAGTCATTGTTTGACCGCCTCTGGCCAAGCCAGCGCAACCTATGCAGTGTGATTAGCTCATCTATCGAGAGTGAGTTATTTCTTCCGAATACCATTCGACGTACTTCAGCATTGTTGATCCAGTGTTCCCACCAGATTCGGGCAACGCTCCGAAGACATCGGTGTTCAAACACTGAGAGTCTTTTGACGTCCTCAGCACGCAGCGGCTAGGTTTCTGATCCATATAGTAATATGGAGCGCACCGCAGCATTGTAAACTCGACCCTTGACAGAGAAGCTGATGTCACGCCTACGCCACAGGTGACGCAGGTTCACAAAAGCTGCTCTGGCCTTCCCAATCCGGATAGAAATATCATCTTTCGCCAGACCACCGGGACTGATACAGCTGCCCAGGTAAACAAATTTGTCTACTACCTCAATCGGTTCATCCGCAAGCATGAGGCTAGGGTTCGAGCCCACTCAGTCTTGCAGTAGCACTCTACAATTTGCAGGTATAAAGCACATTTAGAACCGCGAGGCAGAATTATTTAGACCATTTAATATTGCTTGCATTGCCACGGGATCAGACCCCAGAAGAGCTATGTCGTCTGCGTACTCGATGTCTGTGAGCGGAGGCCCAGGGAACACTTCGACTCCATAGGCATTAGAGGCTGATAGTGAGTCTTCCGTGATCGTATCAATGACGAAGTTGAAGAGGAGAGGTGAAAGAGGACAACCCTGTCGGACACCACTTGATGTGGTGAACTCAGGCGAGAGCTTCCCGTAGACGTTTACACGGCTGCGGGAGTTGGCGTTCAGCGTCAAGAATTTATAAGAGACACTTTTGCTCCACAGACACTGCCATAATGCTTGGCGGTCCACAGAGTCAAAGGCAGCTTTCCGGCCAAGAAACAACCAGTGTTGGTTGCTGGGAGCAGTGTCTCTGTTCCAGAATCTGTCGGAGGGTGAAGATATGATCGATGCAACCAATTGCTGGACGGAACCCAGCTTGATTTTTACGGATCTGTCTCTCCCTGGATGTCGTCTTGATAACTCCTTTTCTCAGCCATTCGCAAGCACCGAGAGAGAGAGTTCACGCGTTGATGTGCGAAGGGAAACAAACCGAGTGACTGACAACTAGATCCATTCAAGAAAGAGAACTACTCTGAAGAGCTTTACCAAACTTTAAAGGGAGTATCAGAACTCCGTAGAACTTTACATATCTTTATGAGTGCTTCGTGTGTCACTGCGCTGTTTCGGTAACTGAGTCGAGTGTTGGAATGAACCTGTTGAAGTCCCATTTATTCTCGAACTGTAGGTTAGATTCAGGTTAGAACGAATTTCTGATGCTATGCTGCTTCTGAGCATTCTGGTTCAGCATTGAGGACTTTTTTCTGTATCGTTTCTAGGCAAACGCTACTCATACGTTCGTAAAGAATGGCACAGGTTCTCAGAATCTTACCAATCAGAAATGGCGGAACAAGGCCACAAGAACATAGTGAGTTGAGTATTCAGTAGACGGAATGCAATCGGTAATGGTTCTGAGTGATGAGCAGTCCCTTTGAGAATATGATGTCGTATGCTTATGTTTACTCTAATATAACCGTACTCACGTAGGTTATTGCATTTACGCCTTCACAGGGCTTCGGGTGAAAGATATCATGCCCTGGTACCGTGAATTTCACAAAAGGGAAAAGGGATACACACCATTTATGAGGTCTACGGATAACCTGCTACTCATAAGGTCGCTGAAAATTCTCTGAAAGCCTGCATAAATGGCGAAATACAATCCCTTTTAAACAAGGAACTTAACCAAACACCTCATTTGTGATGTTTTCAACTTTGAAGGCTTGAAGAAGCCATCCAAGGAACGAATGCTGGGACTACGCAGTATATGGTGTTATCAAATTCCTCGAGGTCAAATTGTATACTGGTAGGCTTTGTGGAGTTTTTGGTGAATATTGCAGAATCTCCGATATGTAGAGGATGGTCTTCATTCAAACAGCTTGGCAACGTTTTCCTGGTGCCCTTCTTGTATAGATAATCTATAATTCACTTGGGTTTGAAAAATGTATATGCTCTTGCCATACTACTTAATGTCTGCGAGGTGGACAAATGAAACGGTTTTCTATAGCTTTAAAGATTGCACCCGTTTGTCGGCGAGAAAACCGCATTTGATATACTTTGCATCACAATATTGCGGTTGGTACATTAGTTCACTTAGAGGCCACTTTCTCTTTCAATGATCCAGTATGCCAGAATGTGTATTGGTTCGAACATTTTCTATGGGGAAATCAGTCGTTGTGAGAGTAATTCGTACTTTAAATAAAAGTCAGAAGTGGGAGGCCAATGAAATTATCGGAATGGGAACGACTGAACTGACAACAATGCGGATCTTTTCGAGTTGTCGCTGCTGATTGAGTTTCTGCTCTGAGTAGAGTTCAAAGTGCGCTGTCATACGTGCCTCTTACCCAAAGCCGAATCAGAAGTGATAGCTTCGCGCGTGATCCTTGTTAGGGTCTACTGGTGAGTGTGAGAATTGCTCATATAGGACCGGGACAATCAGCTTCAACCGACCTGAACAAACCTTCCATGAATAGAAACCTATATCCATCATCTAAAAAAGAACCATTAGGAATAGCCCGGAATATCAGGCTGTCTGGCTAAGGTGGCACATTTCGTTAAAATTCAGATACCGTCCGGTGCAGGGGGGTAAAATTATCAAGTTATGTTTTACCAACTCATTGGACTGATGCGCTCTTCGTCAACGGGATAAGGCTTAACAGATTTCCGGAAGGGCGTAGATTAAACCCAGGTTAACAAGACTGGCAACACGGTACACCCTTTTGCGACTATGAAAGATTATGAGTGCGGGACAATTCTGGTGGCAATTAGGTGTTTTTAGATAGTTTATTTGCCATTGCGGTTTGCTTTGAAATCGCCGCTTCTACCGCCAAACTGAAAATCGATGACCACAGTAATAAGTGATGGTGAGATTGGCAACGTCAGTTTATTGGTGGTATCCGGCCTAAGACGATTAATTTAAAAAAAGACGACAGCCTTTTTGTAAATGAATAGGCGGGGAAACATATATACAAGACTTCCTGACAGAAAACAAGTCGTGTACTGGTTTCGAGAGGCTCGGAAGCTCTGGTTTATGTCAGATTCGCGCAGCTTCTGAGTCATCCGAGGACCCACACAGCGCCAGCGGTTGATAGACAGCATGTTTCTGGTGTGTGGCAAAAAAACTGTTTCGTGGGTAAAGAGACGAAAAACAAGGAACCAATTTCCGCCGGATGACTGAAATGGTAGGTTTTTTTCAAAATACCAAATGAGTCGGTCGTTGAGACACTCAACTTTCGTATTTGTTCACACCCTTGCGGACGGGAGCTCTCGCCGCACATTGGGTGGTTTCGCGTACTACCAGACGAGAAATCAATGATGGATTGACGGTTCAATGACAATAACAGGGACGATGGTAATCCAAAAAGCCTCACACTGAATTTTAAACTCATGTCAAAGTAATGGGAAGACCCCAAAAATCTTTAAGGGGGCATAAACGAAAAGCTATAAATCCTGTTTGCTGGTTCACTTTTTTGAGGGTTAACCTTTGCACCAGGGAAGCTAGCCAAATTCAGCTATTTTAACTAGTTATTTCGGTTACGCCAAGTAAATGTCACGCGGTTTCCCCCTCAGACGCAGTCATCTGTATGAAAGTATGATTGATAGGCTGTAGATTTTGCGTTCACATCACTCTTGTATGAATCGTAAGGCGAGGCATTTGTATTGCTGTTGCTTTATGATGATTGATGGTGATGATGACGATGATGATGATGATAATGATGTATGAACAATCCTTCTGTCCGGGCGCGCTTGTAAATGAGTGGTGAGTTCACGTCAAAAGTTGGAAACACTGAAAGCATGGCCGAGGATATGCACTACTGATTAGTCCGAATAAGAGCAAAGTTTGAGCCCACGTTTTCTCCCGTTTGGTATGCACTCATCAAAATAAGTGCGCCGGAACTGAAGAGCTGTTGTGAACGCGAACTCTACAAGTTTTGCAACCACCTACAACTCAAAAAAGACTGGAGATTGTGGGAGCTTTCTTCACCATGAAGTACATACATCGTCTAGCAGACTGCTTAGCCATTTTGCCATTTTTCAGGGTATTTTTGCATTTGGTGATTTCCTGAGTGCAACAAACAAAGTAGTTGGGCCAGGTTCGTGCTACTCGGCAATTTACTGTAGGACCAAACTACCAACAGCGTAAGACATAAACAGATGTTGAGCGTAATCCTGCATGCTAAGATTGTTCTTTCCGGAAGCTAAGGGGCTATCCAGATGGGAAGTTTCAATGTGTCCTAAACTAGTGAGTCAAACAGTTATTATGATCGTCAGATTCTTATGCGATACTTTAACGGCTTTGTCCTTGATTGCCCGAGGTCTCCAGTAGGGCTTGTATAGAGCTGGCTTTTTTTCGGTTCGTAGAATTTAAGCAGCTGATGAACACAACCTAGACTGTGGTGTCGCACCAAGGTACACAGTCGTTGATGTTCAAAATAATCTTGACTTTCTCTCAAACACATGTTTTTGCCGAGTTTCTATTGGAGGTTATGATCGTAGCTCAACGAACAAACAAGAACAGAAAGTAGAAATTCAGCTTTACGAGTCGGAAATTTGAGACAGTTAGTAATAGTCACATGATTCCAGTGCTCATCATTGGTTGGTCGATCGATCACCACATTGATCAGATTGATTAAGTTAGCCGCTTCCGTACACACAGAGTTGAACTCAGTCGTTTGGCAATGCTCTATCCGGCCGAGTTTGGCTACAACTCTCCAGACAATTCTGATCACTCAGGTGGAACAGGACAAACTGTGTTAAGCAATCCATTTCACGCGGTCTGGTGTTGGAAGACTGTGTTGTTACGAGACTCACTAATTTACATCCACAGTCATCTCTGATGGTGTTTTCGAGTCTTCTGTGATAAGTACCAAGTAGTGTAACCAATATGGTTTCCGGAGCATGCACAAACCAGTGATGTTTCGAATGCAGACGGCTTCTTACAGAGATTTCTGAGTAGCGGTGAACCATGAAACAAAAACTTCAGTTCAACGGTACCAAGTGTTCTTTTGATTATCTGTTTTATACCGCCCACAACGTGCAATTGGGCTGTGCTGACGGTGAGCGGTTTCTCCACCACAGGTGTTGGATGCATGCATTTTCTAATAAAGTTCAAATTGTATGAGCTTCGTTCCAGAGTTTTCCATTTGGCAGTCAAGTGGGTGAATCGTTCTGGCTCATTTGGCAAAAATTTTCGCTTGTATGAAGTGACGATTAAACCGTTAAAGCTCGACCAGTCATAGTCGATGTTTGATAACTGTTTTGATCTGTGATATCCATAGTTTTCTAACAATCGCACGCAAAAGATGAGAGCCATTTGCAGACTTTTGTTCTCCAGCAAATCGAACCGACAGGTTTGAGCCGATCGCCAGTGGTTGCCAGTAGCCGTAAACAGCTGATCTACAGAGCACCGATAAACAATTAAACTGACCAGGAACTGGAATAACCGGAAAGTAAACTGTTTTGTTACACGCGCGACAAGTCTAATCTTACCTTGACGGATTTTGTAGCTCGAATGACTGGAAACCATACATGCGCACGTGTTCCGTTTTCGCGCACCATTCAGGTCGAACATAAAGAAAAACTGCCATTTTTCGGTTGTGTTGTTAGGAGATAAAATTATTTCACACTTAGTTCGAATCCATTGGGCCGTGTTTGCCAGGCCAAACAGTACCTCGCATGGAAATATGCCATTTTACGAGTTCTGGCGCCAGTAGTGGATAGATTTACGACGTGCGTGCGGAGCAACCTCAAGTTCTACGTCCTCTCACATGTTTGAATGAATCTTTACCCATGAACAATACTCACTTTCTTTATTTTGAACTACCTAAAACCTTTATTGTAAACTGAGTGGGTATCTCTTGCTGGACAGGTGTTGATCGGTTTCAATTGGTATATTTCAGTGATATCGAATGCCGTTTTCTCTGGAAGGAATAGATAGTGCTTCACACAGTTGAGAAATGCCAGATTGTTATATGGCTTAATAAAGTAGGGTGCTATCACCTTCAAAGAGGGATGAAATTAAACTACACTGCTCATCAAATCGTTCGAATCCGATCCGTACTTTTGTAGCTCTTCTATACGGCTGGGGCGAGCCTCAGGTGATATGAAGGACAGTACTTCTTGGGTTCCACAAATTTATCAGAAGCAATTTACAGCCATCGCGCAGATTGAGTAACAGAATGGCGATCCTTGTCGTCAATTGCATTGTTAATTAAATGTTTGACAATTGTGTTTGATTTTCTTTACATAAGGCGGGACCTTCAAGTCAAAAACAAGAAATAATCTTGAAGTTTTCTCCTGTAAAGTGCTTCTCACACCTGGGTCACTAAAAACCATGAAACCCACCTGCGATTATAATTTCATGTTTTTATAACTAGAGCTAGGTGATTAAAATATCGATTTATTCCTCCTGTTCACATGTTACTGTAAATTAGGAGAAAGGGCACTTTTTAAGCCAGCCCTGACGAAATCACAAGACGGCTCCAACAAAAGTTACCCCCAAGTTCAGCTTTTCGACCGTGGAAAATGCATGTGAAATGAGGTGTCCCATCGGAGAGAGTAATTCTGGCGACTATTTCATAGGCTAGAGTATTCCCATGAGTAGTGGTCATTTCTAAGACCTCACTCCAAATTTCATCCTCGTATTACTGCAGTGGCGTCATTGGCATCTTTAATTTAACACATGGACTATGTGCAGCCTGAGTGACTAGGCTGCTCTCACCTTGGGAGTTATTCTATCTTCCGTGATACAGGTAGAGTTGATCTTTCTAATGTTTTCGTTGTGAGCATATCCTATCCAAACTTCTTTTTTCCAAAGGGGAAGACTAATGCAAAAATAAATGCATTCTTAAAGTGCACTCAAAGGCAACTAAGTAGTTGATCTTGTGGCACTCGAAGGCCCAAAGGTTCATCTTGATTCAACTCAGAAGAAAAGGGTTTCCCTAGAAAATTGTTTGGCTTCAGTGAAGACTTGGTCTGCAGGTGGCTTCTAAGCCACGTGACCAAGATGTGCCAAGTGAGCCGGCTAGAAAGTTCTGCCTATTCATTCAAGTAAGGCGACTCGTCTGATGGCAACATGTGACAGTCGATTTCGAAGTGTGGAATCCATCGTTGTATGTGGGCCAGTATACTGCCAAGGCGTCCAGAACAAGACAGCAGGGCGATATGGGGTCCCCTACCAATACCTTTGATTCGGAAGCCTAACGTTTGTTGGCGTAAGGCTGCCAGAGAAATCCATATGTTTGAGGAGCAATTTTTCACACATTCTAACCCATAACACGAAGGACGAGCAGACTGTCAGTCACAGACCTGTCAAATGTACACCATGCAGTATAGCTCGACGACTTATAGAGGTTCAAAAGCTGTCACACCGCGGCCAGGTTCGGTCTCTTGTGACGATAACAAAAGAAAAATCTTGAAACCGTCTATGATAGCCACCGTCTTCCGTTGCTATCTAAAGCCTGATGCATCCACGGCGACAGATGTTTTGTCGTTCCGGCGCATCAGTCGGATAATAAAAGTGGATATGGTCGTTGGATTTTTCTCTGAGCTGGGCAATTCGATTGCAAACGTTTCATCACCACCAACCCATCGCTACCAACCATTACGCTCCCCAATAACGCACTGATAATGTCACCTAAATTGGTGATGAGACGTTTGCAATCAAACTGCCTAGCTCAGCTAACAAGTCGACGACTATCTACGCCACCTGAGCTATCAACATTTTCCTCTGTAGAAAAATGGATATATTTATACAGTAACCTGCGTACTAAATTGGTTTATACAGGAGTCTCATGTGGAGCTCAGCTGAATCGCTAGTTTCCGCTGTTCTTACTCAACCGAACGTCCTGCACCAGACCGCCTCATGTATAAGTTGGTAGGACATTGGAGAAAAAAGCGCTCAGCTATAACACTGTTACCAGGGCTAGCTGTCATGCCACCCGAAGGAAGCACGAGGGGTGAGATACTGCCAAGTTGCCCGTTAGAGATGACGCAATACATTGCATAGACCTAACACACTACCGGTGAGTGAGAGAAGGCCTTCGATGCGGAGTTACTTATTAGAAAGTGCCAACTGACCAATTACTGACTATTGGACAGGGAAGCAAAACTCTCATATGGATCATGTTTACTAAACTGAATATCCATCTTTTCCTTGAACGCGTCTTCCTAAACTTTCCCGGATATTCATTGAATGTTGCTCAAATCCAAGCAAATGCTACAGTGCGCCTCCACGAATTCCGTAATAGATCTCACTTTTCAACAGACGCAGAAAAGATTAGCGAGAAAACATACTACTCGCATGCCTCCCCCATCAGTAGTATCACCGTTACACTGGCAGGTTAATGAAAACTTCGACCTCCCGCGACCGGTTTTGCCGTTCTAGGGTTCTACTGGAACACAAAGTTGATGGAAAGTCCACCTAGTGAGCCCCAAGCAGGGTAGAGCCGGTTATCGGCTGTCGAGGCGTTTTCAGCAACCTTACAAATAGTGTATAACAGTTTCATTTCCGATCCTTTTTATCAACATCACTTAGGTTTACTGTCTTTTATTTGAACAAGTTGGAATAAACGAACTACTCTTAGAATTTGGCTCGTTGAACATTTTTTATGGATTTCTGCCCATTCTTCTTTCTGAGTTGTTTCCAAATTTATACAGGGTGTCGAAGATTTCACTTGTGAGTTGAAGTGCAAAGGTTATTCATACCTTTTGTTGGATACTTTTAGGCAGAACCAGTTCTTGTCTTGTCAGCTGCAGTGCTTTGAGCCAGACAGCGTTTTCATGAAATTATTATGTAGAAACGTTTCAGATTAACCTAGTTTGCTACAATTGCACGACCGCGCTTTGATAAGATTCGTTGTTGCGAGAATATTTGTCTTGTTTGTTCTCGTTCCGAACTGGTCCCAGTGTACAGACTGCGTTTACAGTTGATGTAACGATCCGTTCGAATCGGAACGAGAAATCCGTTTTCTTCACTAAACCAATGGCGCCTAACAAAAAGTGGATAGTATGAACGAAATATTGAAAAAAATGAAGCTAGCTTTCAAGTGTTACGATGTGTTTTTTTTATTTCGGCGATACAAGTAAAAACAATAAGTTGGATGAATTGCTGTTTTTTCGAAAAAAAATTGAATATTCTGGTGGGCATTGTCTGCATAAGATGATCTTTTGAAATCCAACTATTGATTTTGTCCCTATTGAATCTCATCGGTTAGGCTCATTCCCGAGCCCATCAAGTTCACTTCCGCTGTGATCCTCACACTGTACGTAAGTGAAGTTATACACTACCATTTAGTAATAAAGGAAGAGACTCAACCAAATGTCACCTGAACCCCTCGTTAGTGATGGTTTACAACCAAGCGAGTTGATATATCCTTCCAACGGGCACTTGTGGCACTTGTGTAGCACACTCTCTTAGGCACTGTAATAAACGAGAAATTCGCGCGAGATTCATTGAAACACAAAGTGGGCACTTAACATTGAATATTCTTCCCTTTCCTGTTAGAGTTGGGCGTCTCACCCAATAACCCAGGGAATAATCAAGCGTACCTGACCAGGTTTAGCCGATAAAAAATTGGATCGCTGATGCCTTTTCGCACCATTTTGGCTTCTGTTCGAAGAAATATACAACGGAATGAGGGCCTTACAAGGTTTCATTGGGATTGGGGGCCTGTCGGCCAGTTGATCCAACGCCTGGTTCTGGAGCACTCTCAAAAACCCTTTTTGACAAACTGGTGAACGTTCTACTCAATATCAAGAATACTAGAATGGCCATTATCTCATTTGCACGAAAATGCTTCTTCTTTGAATTTGTCCTTCAGAAAGACGGCTGTGCGTCCAGGAACATCCAAAGCTCATCAGCTCTCAAGGCAGAGCTGGGTGGACAAATCATCCGGTGATTAGCTGTAGTGACTTCATAATCGGCCTAAACAATAAAGAAGCACTAAACTCATTTGCAAACCGATTTGGTTTTGCGGAAGACTCACCTGGAATTTGGTTCAATTTGGTTGACCGAAACTCGGGGAACGCGCCTACCTGATGAGCAAAACCGGTCGTGGGCTGTCAAAGGATTTTCACTAACCTTATGAGTAGTGTATCACGTTTATTGAGGGATACTTATTCATAACTGCTGAATAAATTCAAATTTCCCCAGGGCAACTAAATCTTGTGAATCCATAGAACTGCTCTCAAGGCACAAATTATCCGGTGGTGAATTCCCTTTTCCTCTTGATCGCATCCAATCGCAATCGATTATGGGGATGCATCAAGCACGCCAGAGCGTGCTAGGTGTACACGAGCTTCACTCCTGATCAAGTCATGAACTCAGTATCACCAGACCGACAAGGCACGATCGGCTGGGATGTTCTCAACATTGTCGCTGCCTAAAACTCACATCGGTTACATCCCGCTCATCTCACGGTCATTTCTTAAGGACCGAGTTTTGACAGTGTTATGGACCACAGTCCCTTAATGCCTTCTTTTAACCGTAAACCCCGGTCTGGATAGCCGCTTGATCGCCTGGTGCGCTTGGTCAAACCAGAAAAATCAATGAACATGCGAGCCAGCTGCTCTATTGATCACTGTCGCGTACGAGCGGTCAGAAGTGATACTAAGAACACAACTCATCTGTCAAGGGTGAGTGGAGAACAACCAATGAAATCTGTCTGAACAAAAAAACGGTTATCCCGCTGGCACTTATCTTGTCCCGTTACGTTTGGAGCTGGTTCTCCTTATAAGCAGGACTGTGTGTAGAAAGCGTTTCGGATGTCAACAGTTTTTGAGTGTCTCTGCTTGGCCATTTGAGGCAGCAGTAAACCTGTTTATTCCATCCTTACTTTACTCAGTTTTCCTGGAACTCTCCGTCAAAGCTACAAGGCGATGCAGACAACTGGAGGCTAAGTAAAGTTAATATTCTGTGACAAATCAACAGTTCTAATAGCTGCAGTCGTGGCCCACAGTACAGAACGGTACAGCAGCACATTCAGTTGTAGGATAACATAAACGAGAGATTCTGTTGAGCCTCTCGTGAGAATCAAATTGATTTGGTGGTTTTCAGAAACCTTGTGAGTAGGTTCTTTTATGAAAATTTATTAGATCCCCAAGAATTTCAGTCCGATAGTCTTGCTCTCCAGTTGCATCACCTAAAACAGCTACAGGTGTGGTCAGAAGGACAACAACAGTAAAACAATGACAAAAAACAGAAGCAAGTCAAAACACTGTGACTATTTTGACTAACAAGCTGTTTAAAAAATGGCCGCAGCGATTCACTGGCACTTTCCACCATCAACTCTGGCTTTAGTTCATATCCTTCTCGGCAGCACAAGCGAGGCAGGCAGGCAGGCAGGCTGTCGGCGATCAATTACACCGATACTCACCTACTCATCCGCTCACACAGACCACCAAACCATGCCTATTAATCCTTTGCCTATCTCATTACGTCTCCGTGCGTTCTATTCCGAACGCTACTTCGATTGTCGGCAATATCCAATTTGCTTTGCTCGTTCCAAATCTCTATCCCCACCGATAGGCTGCTGTTTGTGAATCCTTAGCTTGACGTTCTGCCGCGGATTAGAAATGATTAAACCGGACAATTGACACGTCCTAGTTTCCACCACATCACTCAAACAGTCGCAGGGTTCTCGGTTTTCCAAGCACAAAAAGCTTTGCAAAATTGGGTTCAATAATATAGATTTATTAGCATAGATTTATTCCTGCTTCTGCTCAACTCGGTAAGTAGCAGGGTTGAGCGCCGCATTGGATTACGGGAATATATTCGGAGCTCATAAATCAAAGAAGCCGGTGTCATTTAAAGTGAATTAGTTCTACACAGTCCTGCTGATGAGTTAATCACCTGTACGAAGTAGAACTAGCCTCGTGGGGCTGTGCCTCACTGTGAGAAATTTCGGAAAGAGCCTTCACTTGTCTTTTGGTATAGTAATCACACAAAAGCGAGGACAACAACTGGAGAATCGGTTTTTTGCTCTTTCCTGAAAACTGGAAGTTGGAGCAATTAAACATTGAATCTTGGTCAAGCCTGTTTTGAGCTATCGAAAGAAGCGATTTCCCAATGAAAATGTGTCTCTTGGGAGATTCCCATGACAATTTTGCTCAGTTGATGAGCTATTCTAGCAAGACTAATGCGCTTGCATAAATTGCAACCAATCGGTCGTGACTGGTACACAATGAACACCATATTCTTGATCTATGTTTGTCATTCCAAAGTATCCGGCATACAGACGTAACACACTACTCATAAGGATACTGAAAAATGTTTGGCAGCCCACGACCAGTTTCGCCCCGCTTGGAGCTCGTCAGGTCAGCGTAGGTTTAGAGTTTCCACGTTCCGTTTGAGCTCATATTGTTCAAAATTCGACTTTTACATTCATTTGCACACCAATTCGGTTCGGTCGGGCAACTATCCTGGAACCCAGAAGCACTCGTCAACAAATGGCTGATGAGCGGTTTGGATAACTTTTACCTGTACAGGATATACGGCTGAATCCGGAGATGTAGGATGGTCGTTTACAAGAATGAAACAAATTTCCAATGCTACGCAGCTTTTCAGCAAAGACCGAAGTGTCTTGCAGAATGAATCATGGTTAGTGCTGCACGATCTACCCAGTACGCATAAAAAATGGCTATTCAGGATGACTATGTTGGTGAACAAGATTAGTTGAGTCTAGTAAGCTCAAGCAACACTCTCAACGTGTCCACCACGTAGGTGGAGGACCTTTAGGTCGAACAATTAGAGCTATGGTATGCTGCATCAACCAAAAGAGCAATACGTCAATCTGGGTAACATCTTGTCTGTACATCTGAGGTTCACCAGCACTCCAGATCCCTACTCGCTACTACTAACTAAAGATACTCTTCGAAGTGTGCCCTCATCACCGGACAGAACCGAAGGGTAATTTGTTCAGTCTGGCGTTTCATACGCTATTTTGAAGTTTTGTAGGAATCACCTCGAGCTCATATGGCTTCACAGTGTGGATCACGGAATCCATTTCCTTGATAGGCACCTGCCATTGTTCGTCTGATCGATTTCTGGTCATTCTTAGGGCTTTGTTCGCCGATCAAATTGGAGGAACTCCAACCATTGCCCGAAACATTTGGTTAACTGTAAGTGATACTTAGACGTAGTACACTCCTCATAAGGTTTCTCAAAATTCCTCGACAGTGCACAACCGGTTTCACCCTCTGGGGTTCATCAGGTGGGTGCGGTCGTCGAGTTTCCACCAACATTATGTTCTACATGAGCTCAAATAGAATGAAATCAGGAAAGCAACCTCATCTGCAAATCATTTTGGTTTTGTCAGAGACTCAGCCGGAACCCAATAAATCTCTCGTTTACGAATAAAAAAATGAGAAAACCTCATAAACGAGTCGCCCGCCGAGTGTATTTTGCTTATTTCCTGAAATCTTGGTTCAAATAAAACACAAAATTATCGGAAATTCGGGGGCTGTGCTTACTTGATGAGCCCCATGAAGGGCGAAACCGGTCGTGGGTTGTCGAATAATTTTCAGCAACCTTACGAGTAGTGTGTTCGGTTTATACATGTATCGCTATATCCCAAATATCGTGCCAAGTGAAACATCAGGAGGCTCGATGCAGCGAATTCAGTTGCTGAATTTCTTGAAGGAGATTCAGCTGGGTTGCGGGTGAGTCTCCCACGAAACCCAATTGGTTTACAGATGAGTGTATTTCGCTAATATATTTGATGTTGTTTTCGAACCGTGAAGGGGTAAACTTTTTGAATCAGAAAGGACTCGTGGAAACGAAACCTGGTGTTAGAGGGTATTCCACACGGATGGCGCTTTGCCACTCGCAGTCAGGTGTTGCTACGGCCGAGAAGCCCACTCCACGCAAGATTGGCCAAAAGTTCGGGAAGCTTGCCGGTTCGGCATCAAGCCGAGATCTGATTGGTATATATATATGTATATATGAAGCGCTGTACAAGTGTTCCTGGCTTCGTTTTGGGCGTTACTATACCTTGTGCACCGCTGGTGGTTGTTTTGACGTGAACGCCAGCTTGGGAGGCTCAGAGAAATAAGCTGAGAAAAATTCCGTTACTACACCTGGAAAGCAGCTGCAGCGAAATAACCTGATGTGCTGATTATTCAATGGATCCTGTTGTTAACGTCACACCTGGGGTAAATGAACTATCAGCTCTGAACGCCGGTTTCTGAACGTGCGCGTGACTTCAGTCACTTCCGTTTCAGTGGTTCATGCTGAAAAAAAATAGTTTAAGATAGTGGCGCCACTGAACGATGGTTTCTTCAATCCACTTTTCGGACACTTTCTTCCTCAATTCTGGTACACTGACAAGTCTGCATACCACTGACCAGAAGCTAGTATGCTGTCATAGAAACTAGCACGTCGCGCCGTTGGCTTAGATCATTCTTTCACTTCTGTTGTCGGACTTTGTGGTTGAATGTTCGTAACGAAGCGCTAGAAGTAGGCCTCGATTTTCAACCGCAGCTTTCAAAATAAGGCGCTTTTCAGTATTTCACACCGGAAATAGGGGACCCACATTCTGCAGTCTGGAATAGTGGAGAAGAGTGCTCTTACGGACGATGTAAAAGTGGCCAAAATTCGGATGGCTGATCAATGGAAGCAAGCATAGGTTTGGCCACATGTTTTTACAAAACTGCCATCTGAAAATGGCATTGCACTTGGACTAACTGTTCTCTTGTCCGAATTAGCTCTCGCATGATGGCCATCTGACTGCGACTGTGAAGTTTCTACCCAGTCAGGTGGTGTAGGAAACATACAAACTGGCAAGAAACGTAACCTCTGTGACCTTGAAGCTTGAAAGTTGACCTTGAAGCTTGGGACCATACATTTTCAAACGTACCATGTTTTAAGCCACGCAGTTCAGACTCCTCAACTCACCACTGCATTCTAGGCGTAGGTCTGGAAGACGGAGTTAGTTCCACAATACGGCACGGATCTGATAGATTGCAAAAGGACGGAAGAAATAGGATACGTACCGCGATACGTCTGTGTTGCGTGCCATGCAGGATATTGTCCTGTATCTTTTGTGCTTATCCAGGCTGTGAGTTTATAAAGCAAAGCTCCCACAAAGTACGATTTGAACCTTAAAGTAGACTAATTAAGCTTGACTTAGCAAAGTATCTACAAGGGAGCTAGCGGAAGTGGACTTGGTCGCTCTACAGCAACAGAAAAGCACTAGCTATTTTTTAGACAAGTTGGGCTGCGCGGGTAACCTTAGTAAACTCCTCGACATTGACAGCAAAGTTCGCGGACATAAATTTACCCGTTGAGTTCCAAATCTAAAGAAGAGAGAAGCAAGGATGCACTTTCAACATGGACCTGTTTGGTGACCTGCATTCAAGACAAAATACTTTGAGGAGCATCACCATCGTCACCACCATCACCGGTGACTGTTTATGCAACAAAGATCGATTCCTGGTGAGTGCATCACTTACTGGGTTCGACGTCCTTACTGGCTCACATTGGAATGTTTTCAAAAGAAGTTCCCTTTGTTCGCCCCTGCCAAAGACAATATGAAGCACGTGACCAGACGAATGGTCGTCAGATAGGCCACTTAGAATTTAAACCATGCGGAAAGCTGATGAGCTCAGCACACGAGTCACCAACGTCCGCACAAAATTGGACCATTTTAACGAGGTGCAACTACCAGTTGCACTCAAAATCGACACTTCATTGTTGTAACTACAGTATCTGGTTTCACCTAAAATGACTTTGTACGTTTTTCTCCCATTCAGTTGGATATATCCAATCTGGTACATCGAATTCCTTCTTCATCGTTGCCCCGCTGACGATAGCTTCGGGAGCCAACCATGCCTCCTTAGAGGCGTGTTACCCCTCTTAGGAAGGCTGGTAAGCCACAATTTAGGGGATTCGGTGGATAACGCGGACGTTTCATCAGATCTTCGGGCGATCGCTAACAAGTGAGACCACTTAAGTTCATTGAATTGGTCTTAAAAACGAGATCATGGTTGATGGACTACTATTGGACCTATCTATTGAAACTTTGAAAAAGGGCCCGTTTGTTCCCTTTCCTATAGATTAGTTAGAAACGTCAAGTTCCACTCGTACTGCCCACCCAGGTATCGACCAAGCAAATCTTAGTTATAAACGGAACTTCCAGTCAACATAGACACAAGTACATGGGTACGAAAGCTTGCATTTACTGCGACATTTCCAGTGCCATTTATTCATATATAACCTGGGTAACATCCTCTGATAATTGCATTTAGATTCTTTCATTAATGATTGATGAGTACTCAGTGAACAGGCAGCAACAGTGAAGAAAGTGATTCACGAAATACGCTCATATGCAAATCAATTTGGTTTTCACGAGAGACTTAACTAAATCTCTCGTTTATGATATTCTACAACTGAATGTGGTGCAGACAGGCCGCCTCATGTTTCAGTTGGCACGATATTCGAGATATTGCAGTATATTTTCATAAAGGAAACTACTCACGAGGTTGCTGAAAACTCTTCGACAGCCCACGACCGGTTTCGTCCTTCTTGTGGCTCATCAGGTAGGCACAGTCCCCGAGTTTTCATCAACATTATGTTCTACTTGAACCCAAATTGCACTGTTTCAGCAGCCTTGTGAGTAGTTTCTTCCATGAAAAAAGTGATCTAGGCTTTGTGTATTACAGCATACAAAAACCCATGTTAGACTCTCTAGGACACTAATCAAATGCACAGTGAATTCACACAAACGGGTCTGGTAGACTGCACGTCACATGGTCAGAATTGTAAGGTCGAAGTGATCCTCCAATGGCATTATTATCCGCTCAATAGGCAATAAGATCATCATGATTACGACCTTTGTAGGAAAAGACCGTTTATTAATGCAAGCCAAGGTGCACAATCAACTGAGGAAACTGGGGAATGGACATTACAATTATAACGATATATCTACTTATCCCTCGGGAATATCAGGCACTGCTAAGTCTCGGAAGAGTCGAAAGGTCTTGGTTAGCAAACGGATTGCACACACAGAGTTGAGATGCATATGCAGCCTGAACACACCTGGTTGGTATGAAGCAGGAAAAATGAAGTCAGATGATATCCTTGTAATGTACTACTCATAAGGTTGCTGAAAATCCGTCGACAGACCACGACCGCTTTCTCCCTCTGTGGGGCTCATCAGGTAGACGCAGTCCTCGGGTTTCCGTCAACCTTATGTTCTACTTGAAACCAAATTGCACGGAATCAGCGAATATACGCTCATTTGCAAAATAATTCGGTTTTTTCCAGAGACTCACCTGGAACCCAACTGAATCTCTCGTTTGTGATATTCTCAGGTGAGTCACTTGAAAAAAAAACAAATTAGTTTGCAAATGAGTGTATTTCACTAATTTCGTGCAATTTGGTTTCAAGTGAAACATAAGGTTGGCGGAAACCCTGGGACTTCGCCTACCTGATAAGCCCGAACTGGGAGAGCGAAACCGGTCATGGGCTGTCGAAGAGTTTTCAGCAACCTCGTGAGTAGTTTCCTTTATGAAAATATACTGCGATATTTCGAATATCGTGCCAACTGAAACATGAGGCGGCCTATATGCAACACATTCAGTTGTAGAATATCATAAACGAGAGATTTAGTTAAGTCTCTCGTGAAAACCAAATTGATTTGCAAATGAGTGTATTTCTCGAGAACATGAGTTTTGTTCAGTTATTATTCATTTGCACTGTTTTTGCTTTTGTATTAGAATACATATCATCTGGTTTCGTAGTTCTTCTTCGAGGCGGTACGTGTCCGGTTGACAAAGGTAGAATACCACCGAACAGACTAGGGATTTTGCAGCAGTAGGATTCCGAGAGTCACAGCCAGCTGTTCGGTTATCGCAAGAGACGCTGAATACGGCCTGCGCGAAAGTGAGGTGTAACTCGCTGCTTCAAGGCTGTATCTCGGTATTCTCGGAAGGCGCCTTCTAAAAAGACAACCTCACAAGGCTCACTATCTCCCATACAGTTTGTGCTTGTCATCCTTCTTTTTTTCACGGTAGTGTCAAGGTCATGATGACTATAACTCATGTGTGTGTGTCACACATGCTTGCATCTTAAGGTATCTCTGGGCTACTCGGGATCGAAGAACATGCCCCAACATTTCAAAGTGGTCTGTCAATACAATTCACGGTACTTTTGCCACATATCTACAGCCATCTGACCGAATCCAATTTGAAGTAGTGAACAATGCAACTTTAACAGACCTCCCGTGCTCCGGACCATATAGTCTTTGTAGTGAACTCTGCTGTTTGTTCACTTGTACCGCAGAGCGACTGAAAGTGGATGGACTTCACCCCATACTAATAAAAATAAACTTCTGAGTAGTGTTTTCAGTTCACCGTTTGTTTTCCATTGCTCATGAGGTTTTGTGGTTGACCTAGAACCAACCAAACAGGCGGTCGTTTCCAAGGTCACATTTTAGTGAAAGGCACCAGACCAATCAAATTTTACATATGCACAGAATATTTCGAACCTCACCCAAATACTTTGTCCCGATTAACTGCTATGTGCTGTAAATCTGCGCGAATTGTGGCGTGAAGCACACGTCGTACTACAAATTAGGCCATTCGCATCCGGGAACGTCGAATGATCAATCAAATTCAGTCTAGTATCGTCTATCCTTAAAAGATATTCACCCGCAACATATTCGACCTAGTAAGACAAATACGTAACCGAGCTTGTCATATTTGACATGTAAGAAGGATGGTTCAATCTGGGTTAGATAGACGTGCATCTTTGTGAACTTGCCCACCACCCGCCCCCGCTGACTGGCGCACAAGTTTGATCGATGGACCATGTTTCACACTCTATTGTATGATATCCACTGTCGCATTTTATTAGGGCAAGCAAAAAACTGCACCTGACACGCAAATAATCTAATTAGCTTTATAGAATGCAGAGTGAGTTCTTGGAAATTGCTCGAGATTGGATACTTTGGGGGGTCTTGCAAAGAAATCTCCAAAAACGTTGCCCTCACCCTGGTTAGTTAAGGTGGCTGAAAAATTGGCGAGTGGCAAACGTGTTGTTTACAACCCGGATTTCGGTACTAGGAATTGTTTTATTTTCAACGCATTAGTTTAAATATAACAATTGTCGGACGGTGGTGGAAAGAAAGTACAAGTCCGACTTTTGATACCAAAAGTTCTCTGGATGATATGGTGTCGGGTGGAGCCAAAATATAAAAAAATCATGCCAGTTAGCATGTGACCACGTGATGTGAATCACTTGACAGAGTGATGAGTGGTGCGATCGGCTTGTTACCGATCGGTATAGGCTATAGCACGTGTTCGGAAGTCTCGAGTTCGAACCTCTTTAGGGATTTGTGTGTGGGGCATTACTGATGATTCCCAACGGACGTTCAATAACCTTCTTGGATGAGGACCACGTGATGCCCATTTTATCTGTCTGCCAATCGATATTAGTGGTGTTCTAGCAGTCAGTTTCTCTCCAGTGTTTGTATAAGTGCCCGGAGGTGTAGGCACATGAGAACGATTGTGGTAGGCTAGTGCTAAGTCCCATCCTCTTCCACTTGTATTCTTCATTTCCACGATATGGCTTTCAAATAAATTATGCTTTCGCGACAGCAGAGCGTCGGTGGTGGACATCGATGTTATCCTGACGATGAAAATAACAGGGCTGCACTTCCACAGTTAAAACAAACGTGGGTTGATATCCCTTATTTCCAATCTCTGTATGCAGTGTAGTTTCAGCAGACTAGAATGAGGCAGACAGCGTAGATTTCGAATAGGAGGTGTTTCTAAATATACAATTTCTGGCTCGATGAATGCTTCAGAACTGTTTTGTTCTACGAGATATACCCTCTTGGGACCGACCTTAGAAGGCCTTTCATAACAAATCGCTCATCCTTAAGAGAATAACATTCAGGTTTTCTGTCCAGCGTAGGACTGGTCTGTGCTCAGCACAGCCCCTTTACTGAAGAGTAACTTCACTACAGAATCTAGCCCAGTTAAGTGTGGTTTCCACCTCACTTCTTCTGCATATGCTCCCACAGACAGTTCACGGTGGTGATCTCCAGTGACAAGCTAGTTGCTGGCCTGTTAACCAAGCCTAGCTGTTGGTGTACAAGCGTTTCATCATTAATCGAGGTGATGCAGACAGCGTGGGTTTGAATGGGTGAATTCCTCCTTTTCTACCTGAGTTTATATGGTTTTCATACAGCACCTAACACCTGTAAATCGATTGGTTGGTCTTGAGGTGGTTTTCTCGTGATTTGGTTGGTCAGTTTAGATTCTGAGTTGCTTTGTTACCCCAGTTGCCTATAGCTGATTGGTACGTTGGGTGCCATTAGTCCCACAATTCTTTCCCTCCGTTTTGAATGGACCCCTTTCCTTCTTGCTTTGCGGCCCGAGTCCGTTCCACTTATTTGGTTGCTTGAGTGTTCACGGGCTTGAAGACGACTGTTATTCCATTTCGCTAAGTTTCTTTGTCGAGATTCTCGATATGGAACCGTGAGTCACACGTAGGTATGACTGATCTGGACGTCAAAACGAAGAACTCGGTTCGTAAGTCTACGCTAATATTTGTTTCTTTGTCGAGATTCTCGATATGGAACCGTGAGTCACACGTAGGTATGACTGATCTGGACGTCAAAACGAAGAACTCGGTTCGTAAGTCTACGCTAATATTTACAAAAAGGTGAGCAAAGTTATTAAAAAAACCAAGTTACCCACGCTCAACATGTGCGCAAGGCTGTAAGTGACCGGCAGAACGCAGTGTCAAGGTCATCAAACCAAACATCGGCGAGCTGAATGTTAGCTCGTTAGAGTGAGTTAAGGTCGTCACTTCCGAGGCCAGTCTCGTGACTCCGATTAGCGATTACACGGAAATCATGACAGAGCAGGCAGGTCAGGGCAGACTCGGGGTAGGGACACGATTGGGTAGGTAGATCAGCTGCGCCCACTCACACACGATAATATGTCTGTGTCGGACAGGACGACAAGGTGAATGGAAGCTACACATGAGCAAAATGATTGCAGATCAAAATATACGGGCGGAGTAAACAAATGAATGGGGGATTGTAATGAGGTCGAGTTAGATTTTATGATCTTGCAGTCATTTCCGCCACGTTTTTGACGTACAAAAGCATAGTCTCTCTCCGTTTTGGCTGTTGATTTTGCAAGCATCTCCACAGAAAGTTCCTTGGGTAGCCATTATTTTAGAGTCTTCGTCCTTTTTTCGTCTTCGACCCTGCTGAGCTGTAGTGTATCTTGATCCGCTCGAGTAGGGTTCGTACACAGCTCCGTTTGTGACAATTCGGCTGTTTGCTGTAGCACTTCAGAATCTGGTCTGCGTGCGTTCATTTCGTACATACTTCAGTCTACAGTTGGCCGTCTGTTGTCTTTGTGACGGGGACGTCTAATAACGCCGAGTTTTTGTCCTCGTCCGTTTCCATTGTTCAACGGAAATCGAGAAGGACAATATTCAGCATTTGGTTCGCTTGTGACAGGTTATTTTTCTTTACCGGTGGAAATATCTCGTCCACATATCGTACCCATATTTTCGGTCTGATATCTGATAGCAGAGTCTGCTACTGTTCTTTCATTGTAATTTCCTCGATGAATCCGCAGTTCAATGATTTCATTGACACGCCTTTGAGTTGTTCATAATGTTCTCCTTTGAACTTGAAGTAGGTTGTCAATCATAAATCTGGATCTCTTCTCCCAACAGTTCTTCTTATGGTTCCAGATGTCTAGCAGCCGTTGTCCTTGCTGCATTCAAATCAACCGATGTTATCAGTGAGGCTACATCGTAGCATATCATTGTTTCATCTTCGATTCCCAATGAGCATGTGCTTATGCTGAGCTTCTGTTCTTCTTATCATTAGGGCTACTGACCCCATAGTGACTCCTAATAAAAAAAACATCGGTACAACGTGTTGACACAATGAAACGCGGTGTCGTGGATTTTTTGATTGGAAAACCAACATTCCTCTAATTGGAACTCCAAACCTCGAAATAACCAACCACACTGGTAATTCTGGATCGATTGCCTTTCACATGTAGTTCAATTCGTCTATATGCAAGGTTCCAGGTCTTGTGAAGAGTATTTAATAGCTTGTCGTCCATAACTACAGGGAGCGGTTCTTTAATTGAAATTCCACTTTTTTCAAATGTAGTTCACAAAGGTAAACCACATCAATGTTCATATGACCCAACCTTGAGTTGAATCCGTTCACTCTTCATCTACGTGAATAATGGTTCGTCTAACCGCCAAGTTCTTAGACTGATATTGACGTGATTCCATTGTACGGCACTTCAGTAACCTCAGCTTGTGATGCCTGCTCATTTGCGTGTGCTCTTCTTTGCACCCCATGGTTTGCCACTCACGCTCAAAACCCAACACGTAAGGTTCAATGGAGGGGATTGTACTTTGCAAAAACATTTCGCTGAGGACATCGGCGGCCAAATCTGGCCACTGAAAATAAAACCAAATGAACTTAGTTTTTGCGCACTTTTTGTCAGTTTGAGGATTTTTTGAATTAGACAATTTGTTGCTAGCTTTACGTCGACTTCAATCTGTCACCAAATCGATGGAAGACGACTTAAGCCGACTTACGATGACTTTGAAAAGGTGTGCTTTCACGATATTCGAGAAACCCTAGGCATTGTATATGTGGATCGCAGAAGCAGTCCGGTAAGCAAGGAACAAAAACTAGTGGATAAATTGGAGCACTTTGCTCAGAGAACGGTACGCTGATGTGTAGAATATACTCCGATGCTAATCAAACCGGTCGTGGGCTGTCGATGAATTTTCAGCAATCTAATAAGCAGTGCATTACGAATACACATGTATCGCGATATCTCGAATATCGTAGCGACTGAAACATGAGGCGGCCTGTTGCAGCACATTCAGTCGCCTGGATACATCACAAACGAGAGATTCAACTGTGTTATAGGTGAGTCTCTCGCAAAACCAAATTAGTTTGTAAATGAATGTATTTCACTAATTTCGTGCAATTTGGTTTTAGTAGAACATAAGGTTGACGGAAACTCGGGCACTGCGCCTACCTGATGAGCTCCAAGAAGGGCGAAACCGTTCGACGAACTTTCAGCAAACTTATGAGTAGTGCACTACGAATATACGTTGTCATAGTACTTATCAGGTCACCGTTAATGTAAGCGATTAACTTCTTCGAATACTCCCCTAAAGGTCAGCACAGTTTAGCAGTTAAATTATCTGAGCTTCCGTCCCGAGAATCACTGCCCGACCATTTCATTTTTACTGGAAGTCATCAACAGTGCGCACCTCACGAAACAGAGATTTTCTATCCTGCGACCTTCCGGTGAGACCCCGACACTTAACCGTTCGGTCACGAGGGTGGAAGTGTGATTATTTCGCACTCGCAACATCACTCGTCGTCCAATAAAGGAAACCACACCACGTGGTCACACGTTCTGACTGGCTGTTCGAGTGACAACTTTTCAGCTGCAAGCTGTCGGCGCAAGTTAACCGCAATCGAATGTAAAAAAAATCGTTCGGCTTTAACACCCTTTCGACGCCTAGCTGCCATGCCGCCAGAAGGAGGCACGAGGGCTATAATCCTGTTGGGTTGCCAAGTCTAGANNNTAGACAGAGGAATTCGGAGGCAGAGGTCAGTTTCGAACCACGGACCTTCCGATAAGTAAATTCGCTCTATCTAACCACTTGAGCCATCTCACCCCTCATAATCGAATGAGCCACCCTTGGTTCCAGACTATTAACTGGAGAGTCATGGATTCGAAACCCTCTAGAATTTCGTGGGGTTTTGACGCTGATGATAATTCTTAATAGCAATGAAAGTGCTGTGCGGTGCTTTCCAACCTCGACTGTCACTACTATTTACTGGAAATTACCGAATTTTCTCGCACTGTCATCCGCTAGATTGGTATTTCTCATGTCTTTTCCAGATTATTCTCCACTAGCTAAAGAATATGATGGGTTAGCGCTTTCGCAGAGCTGGCATTCATGCGGATAATACCAACACATCGAACGAGACATCCTCCTATAGGTCGCAATTTAAATAGATTTTCTTTCCTCATCTAACCTACATGTAGCTGGAGCATGTTGAAAAATCAGGCCCCACCAAACCCCATTTGTACATTCCACAACAGTCGACTGACAACGTAAACACACATATTTAGCAAGTCAACTTCCTACAGCTGTTCACTCTCAAATGTCAGTTCGACCTCGACAAATTGCTACACTTTTTGCATCATACCATCCATAACAAATTTATTGCATATGACTGACTGGGAAACAACTACTGTTCGGTATTCTTATGTTGTCTGGCTTGGTCAGAATTTTTCCCAACGGCAGTTACCTCTCGTGGACTGGCCCACGGCTACATCCCAAAGTCACGTGCTCCGCAGCTGTGTAGTTTGCTAAAGTCCTTCCGCCCACTTGACAACAGTATCTACAGTCTGCACAAAGTTTTCTGTTCTCTGATCCTACCAGTTCAAGCCAGAAACTTTAGTTTTCGGTGTGATGGATTTCGGGGTACTGACACGACCTTGAGTTCGGTCTTGTAAACCAATGTGAGCAGATTGATGGAGTTGTGCGCGATAGCGCACTTTAGCTAATCATGGTTACAAGTGGATGGTAGTCCAAACTGGAGTTGTTTAAGCATAAATTCTACAAAGCCCGTAACCATCTGCACTGATAACCAGCTACTAGTGGTCAAGTGTTCAACTGATAGCCGGGATTTTGAAATTCCACAGAGTTTCATGGAATATCCTGATGATGATTCCCAATAGGGATGGAACATTTCGACAGTGAATACCGATTTTTCGGGCTTGACCAATTTCACTGTAACTTTCCCACTTTCCCCACACTACCAAGATGTGAGAGGAAGAATAACTCACGCGGCGAGCGAACCTTCCACCAGAGAAGGCGTCCCTCGAGGTGCTTGTCAACGCGTTACCACGCCGTGTGGAGTCCACGACTGAATGATGGGCAATGCCATGTGCTGCTCAGGTGCGAGTTACACTCGCTGCTGATCGACCGCTCGTGTCCGATCGACCAAGTGTTCAAACTAACAGGTGGGAAGTTGCGGGTTTGGATTGTCCTGGAATTTCATAAGATGTACACATCACTTGGAGGATGAAATCTCGACCAAGTCTCCAATTGACTGGGTAGATCTTTTCCCTTTGTATGATGTGGACGAACACGCTAAGTCGTCTATTGAAGTGGTGAGTAAAATCTGAGTGGCGACTTCTCAATTATCGTGCAACTCTGTTGAGATGAGAAAGCCTATCACTCTTGTGCACTTAATTACTATAAACCGTTTTTCTCTGATCCTGGGAGATCATTAAACTTCAAACCGGTTCATCACAGTTCATGTTCGGATGGCACATCCCAACAGAAGCCTTTCCGTACCAGAATTCTCCTTTTGAGCATGTTTATTCTGGTTTTAGTCGTCAGCGACCGAACCAGTACGCAACAGGGCAGTTTTTTTAATTTTGAGCGCAACCTGTATCTACGTTTGCATTAATCTATTTGTTTCTTTGGCAGACCTTCCAGTTTTACTTCAACTTCGTCACGTTTGAATACAAACACTTGAATACAAACTTCCCTCATCCTGACAAGCGTGACATACCCCCTTACTCTGGGTTTTGGTTAAACCTTTCCTATTTGGGAACGTGATACCTACCTACCTTTAAGTCACTAAGCTAGGTGACAAGATATTGATGCCCATATTTGGCCGCCTTATCGACACGACTTTGCCTTTTTGCATTACAGATACCGAAAATCCCATGGGGAAAACACAGTTGAATGAATACTTTCCGGCTGGAGCTAGAGTGGAATGACTACTTTCCTCTCTGATCGACGGTCTGTGATTCTAACCC
This sequence comes from Opisthorchis viverrini, assembly GCF_000715545.1. Taxonomy (NCBI): domain Eukaryota; kingdom Metazoa; phylum Platyhelminthes; class Trematoda; order Opisthorchiida; family Opisthorchiidae; genus Opisthorchis; species Opisthorchis viverrini. Next base: position 444,461 of record NW_008751923.1, on the reverse strand, counting down.
TAACTAGTCATCATCATCATCATCATCATCATCATCATCATCATCATCATCATCATCATCATCATCATTTTCAGCTGTAATAACCGCGTACTCGTCGTACAGTGGTTGTAGCTGCCACCGTTTCGTTCATCGATGCGCATTGCAAGCGGGAGCTGATAAATTGGTGCTTAAACCGAGCACTGTCAGTGGGCTGTCAAGTGGTGGGTTGGGAAAGGAGCTATGCATTGAATGCTATGCATTGGATGCACGAGCGCCATTGAGGGCACGACTGGGTCATGTCTGACAATGTCTCTAAACATTGACGTGGCCTTGATGGCAGTTTTAGGTTGGGTAACGCTAACTAGGCTTGATGATAGCTCCCATAATCCAGGGCGAAAGAATACAAGTGCCTTTCTATTCATTATAGCAACTAGCGGATAAGGACAATCGATGAACTGTAACACTAGCGGATCAGGTAGTCTTTGTTTGACAAAGATTATTGGACCCAACAGAGTAGTATCTTCCATTGAGATATCACTGTGAGGTAGAACAAAGTTTAAGCAGTCCTTGTCAAGACAGTTAACAGTAACATTGGTTGTCTTTCATGATTCACCTCTGGAACGAAATGCTTCCGACTGTGACAGATGTTTATAGTCTCCGACGGCGAGGGTCAATGCCAATTCATGTAAGTTCTCATAAAAACCTGAGGGTGGGGGTGAATCAAGAAGACTACATCCTTGAAATACTCCAATGTTTCGAGTGGTACTGAATCTGTCACACTGTGTCACACTGTGTCAAACTGTGTACCCTAGTACAAAATCTAAGTCATCAATCGAAGAGTCCAAAACAAAGATGAGGCGGTCTCCTTCCTCCTCCAAAACCCAAACAGATGTAAGCCGGCATTCCGTATGAAGCCAGTTGGTGACCAACTTGAGAAGTCCGCATTGAATTCGGCAAGAATGAATGTGGAAAACTTTGGTTTGGTTGTACAATAGCGGGATGAGGCATCCTTAATACATCTAGGTTCGTCCACGGGCGATTCGGCCCCCGAGAATGCAATAGTTCCACTGACCAGTCAGATGATGTCCTTCCTTTCAATGACAGCTGTCAGTTTGATTTTTTTCTCCTTCCTGCGATTTCAATTGTTCGGCTGCTGAGGAATGTCATCTGTGGTGTCCGGAATAAACTTTGGTTTGTCAGTCCATTATGATCCAGCCTTTCGAAGCTTTCTTCTACCTGGCAAAAATGAAGAGTTAACTCAACTGTGCACTTAGGGACTTATTTCTAAAGTTGAATCGAATGATATTGATGGCTAGTGGGCCTAATGTCTTACTGACCATCAAAAGATCTATTAACACGTAGGACCTTACCATTTAGGTGATTTCTATGGATGGTGGTTGACTTCCTTACCTCTTTTTCATAAAGAAAACTACTCACAAGGTTGCTGAAAGCTCTTCGACAGCCCATGACCGGTTTCACCCTTCCACTTTGGGCTCATCAGGTAGGCGCAAGCTCCGGGTTTCCATCAACCTTATGTTCTACTTGAACCCAAATTGGACTGATTTCGAGAAATACACTCATTTGCAAATCAGTTTGGTTTTCATGAGAGACTCAACTGAATCTCTCATTTATGATATTCTTACCTCCTTACCTCTTGTTTTTCGATTACCTCTTGCGTAATTTAATGCCATTGTGGCGAGTTTCAAATGGAATATATCCGAAACAGTCACTTTCCCCGAAGACGTCTTCAAAGATCAATTAAGATTCATACACATTTTTCGCTTTGATGAGATTTCGCCCGAACCTGAATAGCAGTCAAGAGTGGTATGCACACACAAAAACTGCATGGCCACGTGGATCTGCACTACCAGGCCAATCTTCAGGGCGTCCAGCGCTGATAAACGTTGTTGGGAAAACAATATTCGAAGACGGGTATGCACACAGTCTGTGAACAAAACGGACCACTATACAACTTTGACCGAGGAAACCGAATTCCTGAGGACATCACAAACGGGAGATTCAGCTGGGTTTGGTTTCAAGTAGAACAGAATGTTGACGGAAACACTGGGACTGCGCCTACCTGATCAGCCCCAAAAAGGGCGAAACCGGTCGAGGGCTGTCGACGGATTTTCAGCAACCTTATGAGTAGTACATTACAAAGATATGCGTCAAGCTTACAAACGGGAATTAGCAATGTGTGCACATAACCGCGGAAGACTTGCTCTCTTTTGATGCTTATACGCGCAATTTTTACAAATTTTTCAGGCTACGAAAGGTGTTTCCTGCAGGAAACTACGCAATTTCGGATGGACCACGAAGAAAATCTGTCCCGGTTTTTTTGTGGATTTTATATCCGATCTATTTTTTCTTTTCATCTACACAATAGGTCTAAGTAGGTGGTAATTTACCTCAAAAGGGCATTCGTCTTAGTTAATCCAGTTTATCAAAGTGGCTGCCACACATTCGCATCCGTATTCTGTCTGACAGCTACTGGGGGATCTCTGCTCTTTTCTCTAGCGCGCACACACACACACACACACACGCACACACACGAATGGGAATGGTGCACATGATTTTGTGTGTTTGCCTTTCGCGATTATGATGTACATCTTTCCGTACCGGTAGATTGACAAGCATTCGCTGCATTGTATGATTTTGGCGGCAGACGATACAGCAGCGGTCATGGCACCCGTTTTTGGACCGACGTGTGTACGTGTGCGCATGTGCGTTTGTGTGTGTTTGCTTGCGTGCGCAGTCTGTGCAGCCGGATTGCGCTCATGCGCGTAGGTGTTACTACCGTAATACCTTGGGCCTGTATACGCGCGTCAACTAAGCCTCTCACCGAACGCGATGCTGTCCAGCTGGATCTCATCTTCATTTGTGCAACAAAACAACGTTCGGAGCGGCACGACAACGTAATCATGAAGTTGGTGTGTTGCTTTTCTACAACAGCTGCAACTGGGGGAAACACACTGCAACTGCACCAACGTTGACCGGTTTCGCACTTAGTCGTTCTAACCCACATCAACACAAACACGTACCTATTACACATCGGTAATGCCACACTCTGTACGGGGTTATACAACCCACACTCGCAACCACGCTCGCAGATTCAACCACCTTCAAGGGAAACAGTAAAATTGATTCGCTTTGCTGTGTGTGTGTGTGAGTGTGTGCAAGCAACCCCGTGCAGAGAATAGGTGCCGTTGCACGCTTGACATCATCCTTGCCTGTCGACCTGACCGAGATCTGGGAAGGTCGTATGTGGTTTAAAATCACGGGAATGATATAGTCCTTCAACTCAACGGTGCTGACAAACAAACCATTTGCGCGCATCATATGTCTTGGGACGTTTGTGACAATGCAATATCACCAAGGGATTATTGTGCCTCCCAAATCAGCGATTCACCTCGTTTGAAGGATTGTCATAAATAATTATTCTGGTAAGTCCTGGGTCATTTTTCTTTTGTGGGCTTATATACCTTCCCTACTCAGGTAGGTAATCAAAACTTCCTGCTGTTTCTTGTGGTTGGTGGCCTTGACACGTCTAGGTCATTCCTGCTTTGACCAAATATGTGCAGGACGAATTTAACATTCCATCGAACTAATTAAAATTCTGTTCAATATTTTCTTATAATAGTACTGGGTGGCCTTCCAGCAAAATATGGCTACCCTCTCGTCCTTTTTAGTAATCAAAGGGATACGAGTTTCACGATCCAATCTTAAAGCATATTCCGATTTACTGTTAATCATTGCAAACTGAATTAGAACTCACTCGTTCACTTAAACGACTACACTATTGGTCAATCTGAATGCGGACCGCTGAAATTTTCGATTGTGTAGCTGCAGATTTGGTTGGTTGGATGTCGTGCAGTGCTTCATGAGCATGAAGCTTCCCTATGAACGATCTTCAGAATGGCCCAGTTAGATATGATCCCTCTCAGTAAGGTTGAGACTGGACACCACCGACCATTCAAAATCGGGATTTCATTGATGACCTCCCCAGGAGCGGTGACCGAACTCTGCCAAGATCAGAGTACAGGTCAAAGACCATTGGTCTACAGTCAGTGAGCACAACTCAGCTATCAATATTTCGATATAATGGGTTTGAATTCATTTGGAAAACTACCCTTATGATGTGACATATGCATTGTGATGCCTTGGGAGGCTGCAGCACTACTTAATGTTTCAGTTTCAATAATTTGCTCCAAAAACTCAAACCATGAGTACTTTAGGGCTGTAGCGTGCTTCCTCAAAAGGGGTGTGGCTAACAGCAGCCCCCCGCATCTTGGTCACCACCGCCATCATCTTCAACAGTGTTGTCAGAACAGTCAACAATGTTATGCTACTGACTTCTCAGTTAACAACATATCGACTGTAAATATCCTTGCAAGCAAGTAAAACAAATGAATCCACGCGCGGTTTGCCATCAAATCTAATTGCTCATTTAATTCCCTATCGACCGTTACCATCGCGACTCCAAAATAAAAAGTAATGGATTCAAGTAGAACATAAGGTTGACAGAAACTCGGGGACTGCGTTCACCTGATGAGCCTCAAGAAGGGCGAACCCGGTTGTATATGGTCGAAGAATTTTCAGCAACCTTGTGAGTAGTTTGTTACGTCCAGACAAAATTAATGTTTTTCACTAATTTTTTCACGCACCAGCAAAACTTGCTGTCATTGTATTATCTTATTACATGAAGTCGTAGGAAGATTTTTTTTACTGTGCCACTGATTGTTGGGACTAAGTTATTGCGTAATTAAGTTTACGTAGGCCATATCAACATGGATTAGAGAACGAAAAATCTCACCAGGTTTGTTAGCCTTTCCACATCAAACTGATCTTGTGCGGAGATTTCGTCCTGTAAGTGAAGCCAATCTATGCTGATTGGCCGAGAAGCACTGTACAACTGTTTCATCCTTATTGGGAATCATCAGCAGTGCGCATCTCACGAAACTCCGAAGAGTCTCGAACCCGCGACCTCCCGCCTAGTAGTTTGAACACTTAACCGTTCGGCCACTGGGGGCTGATCAGCAGTGATTACCTCGTACTTGGACAGGATATAGCGCCGCTCATCCTTCAATCATAGGATCCACATCACATCTTGACTGGCCCCTTGAGCAACGACTTCTCAGATGGAAGTTTAACTCATCGGGTGGATGTTATTCTTCCACCGAGCTACTTACAGATTGTTGGAAGTGTGAGGAGATTTTGGATTTTTGTGGAGGCTTCGTCCTGTTGGTGAAGCCAGTCTGCGCTGAAAAGCAGAGAAGCGAGATGCGCACTGCAGATGATTCCCAATAAGGATCAAACAGCCGCACAGTGCTTCTCGGCCAATCAGCCTAGATTGGCTTCACTTACAGGACGAAATCTCCACAAAACTCCCAAATCTCCTCACACTATTAACAATATATAAGTAGCTCAGTGGAAGAATAAACTTCACCCGATGAGTGAAACTTCTATCTGAGAAGTCGTTGCTCGAGGAGCCAGTCGACACGTGTGACCGCGTGATGTGGGTCCCGTGATTAAAGGATGAGCGGCGCTATATCCTGTATAAGTGCGAGTTAATCACACCGCTGGTCAGCCACTCGTGGCCGAACGGTTAAGTGTTCAAACTACTAGCCGGGAGGTCGCGGGTTCGAGACTTTTCGGAGTTTCGTGAGATGCGCACTGCTGATGATTCCCAATAAGGATCAAACAGCCGCACAGTGCTTCTCGGCCAATCAGCCTAGATTGGCTTCACTTACAGGACGAAATCTCCACAAAACTCCCAAATCTCCTCACACTGTCAACAAACTGATCTTGAGTTACGGGTCTGAATCTCACAAACAATTGTGTGAACTGTGAATAAATTTGGTTCAACTGTTTAGTGAGCTTTCTTGTTATACCGTGGTAGAATTTTTTATTGGTTACTCACCTACCGGTCAAATAACGAAGGAACACGCCTGATACGGCCTCCTGCTTGGGTAGAGACGGGCGATAACAGTCTGCCTTCTCGAAGGAGAGGGCTGGTCAACTGGGAGAGGCATGAACGTACACACGAGGCTCAATCAGTCTGCGTAAAACTCACACGCTGAAATAAGGACCGGAATAATCACAGTAGGGGATGGAATGTTGATACCAACTGGCACCTAATCTCCTGTCCAGGTGATTCTGCTCACTTCGATTCTGATGAAGGTTGCCCGAGGCTGAGCACGAATTCCCACATCAAAAACCTCGTATTCCTTCCAAAATTCCAAACTAATCGGTATGCTATGAACCAACACACAGTCTATTTAACTACGGTCCTAGTGAATTTTCATCCTACAGACAACTTCCTTCCTTTTTTGGCCTTTCATTTTCTACCGTTTGACTCAGGCGGTATATTTATCATCGCATAAGAGAAAAGTCTGCCAGCTAATCGGATTAGTGTCGTTGCACAACAGTGAACTTTCAGCCTGTTCAACTTCCTACTCAAATTACAATCGATCATTTCTATCGGGTTTTTTTTCCAATTCGTCCGGAGAATAAAAGGACATAATTTCGACATAATTTCTCTGTTGGCAATCAAAGGCGAAACTAGCAACGTCCAAGTTCAATTTGCTTCTATCAACAGGATTTCCTGTTCAATTGTGACGTGCTCTGTGTGAGGCATTGTCGCAGCCGGAGGTGCTTTGTGTTCCGAGTTTCACTGCAGACGTATCGAATGAATGAGCTAGTTTGTGAAGAATAAAGTTTCCCATCGAATTAACTAAATAGTCTAAATTAGCGCATCATCGCTGCGAGCTGGCTTCAAAATCTATTGCGAACTGGGTTGAAATCTTGATGAGTATGGCCATACGTACCTTTTTAAAACCAGCCCCACCTAACACCCCATTCTGGACGACAGACTAAGCTGATTTGGTGAAATTGGAACAAAGTCCGATAAATTTGTTAACTGAGCTGAAACGTTATCCACCAGCAACTTTATTCCCTCGCTGAACCCATCGAGGCCAATCAGCTTGTAGCTTTCGTGCAAGCGCCATGGCTCTGGACACAAAGACTCGTATCACCACTGTCCATCTTTAGGAAATTTCGTCAAACACTCGCCTTTCAGACAAGCAACCGGAATCGTTACACTAGGCTTTGTTCTACCGAGAGTGACGTCAACACTTTCAACGACTGACCGACGTGAGATGTGCAAGTGATGACAACTTCAAATGGTTTTGAGCACCTGAAATATCTAGGCCCAGTTCGTTGTTCATTGACCTATATACTTACTAAGATAAAAACAAAGTCGGCGAACTGCAAACTAAGCGAGAAAGTGGCATTTGGTAATTCAAAAAGCCTCAAAGGAATCACCATCAGTTGATGAGAACAGCGCGGGTCACAGGTCATAGGCCAAAACGGTCGGAAACACAAGTCAGTACAGAGACAAATATTGTACGGGAGTAGTGAACCACTCATCGTTGAAAACAGCTTGATTGTACCCGACAACAACGAGAACGTTTTCACCTGTTCATACACAATGATTTGGATGTACCCACCGCATGTCAGACGTCTGCAGTCCGACCCCCGACATGACCAATGGTGTGTACGGATGAGCTATGATAAACACCGAGTTTGTTCTGCTATAGACACACAAGACAGAAAGAAGGAGGGCTGCTTTAAAATGGTCAAACCTACTCAGAAAAATGATATTCTTGACACGTTCGTAGATAAGCTTCGTTACTTCTCTGAGAGCAAAAGATATGCCAGAAATCATCAAATCGCCTCGGTCAGCAGACTAAGAGAGACACTTGGAAACAAATACCTTGTTGATCATACCTGAATTACGCATAGTGGAGTGGCAACTTAAATCTGATTTTCTCTGCTACCTGCTATACATTTCATACTGTCATGAAGATGTGTAAGTTATTTTGGGAAGCACTACTCGTAAGGTTGCTGAAAACTCATCAACAGCCCACGACCAGTTTCGCCCTTCAGATAGGCACAGTCCCTGAGTCTTCATCAATCTTACGCTCTGCTTGAACCTAAACTGTACGAAATTCGCAAAATACGGTCATTCGTTGACCAACTCAACTCATGAGATGACCCTGATGTTGCTTAGTTAGCTGAAGAAAACCACGAATGAACTATTCAGCTGCGATTCGGTTGAGTCTCCCGTTGAATTCGATTCAGCTTTCAAATGAGTTTATTCCGCAAAGGGCAGATTTTACTCCACAAACGGTAGAAAAAACACGACCAACTGCACAAATCCGACCGCAAAGGTCATCCGACTAGAAACTTTGGGTAGGTCACCAACCGTCCTTGGCCAACGCATGGATCCAGTCTTCTTTAAAGCATCATCTACCAGCCTGTGTATTGGGATGAGTACTGGATACAAACAATACAGTCAACATTTGTGAATTAAACGTAGTATGACACAATTGTGTGCGTGGTTCTGAAACCCACAGTTCAAATGCGGTTGTAATTTTTGTTTCGTTAGCGACTACAGTTGCCTCTCTGTCTCTCTCTGTGGACGGAAATGCCCCCTTGATCAGTGGTTAATGTATTTTCACAAGTTTCCGACATATAGTGTTCACAATGAATACGGTTTTCCTCACTGCAGATCGCTTAGCATTCAGTACACCTCTCAATATTCATTAAACGTGCACCTTCGTCAACCTCAGATTACACATTTCATAGCTTGTTGCCCGATTTCTCGTTTTCTGACACGAGCTATCCCCAGCCAGTATCGACGACGAATTTGTTCACCGAAATGCCAACAAATGTTTCTTTTGTGACACTTATGTAATGGCCATTTGTCAGTTTGAAATCCCAACATCACTGTTCACTTTTGCAAATGCTATCCTACCAGGGCGAACAGCACTTCCCTCTCACCAACACATACTGTCATTTTAACTGCGAATATTTTGACGAATACTCTACACGTCAACAGCAATCACATCATCAGTCAGGCTGATGGAAGTTGGATCCACTCTGAGGGTGGGACAGTTCCCAATACGGCATCCTTGTAACTGCAGGGATGATAAAGATTTTAGAGCAAAGTTTTGACACTGTCCTTTTGTAAACAGCATAATTGGTTGCCACCCGATCGCAGAGCGCAGCGGTGGGATATGACAGGGTTGTCAACTTGCTGAATACCCCCCTAGAGATTGTCTAATGCATATTCACTGGAAACGAAAAGTTGATAGCTTAATCTAGTTTATCGAACTGCACGGTTTGGAGAATTTGAACAAATTCCAAAGGCGCAACTCATCTTGATAGCACGTACCAGGTGTTGATATTACCAATGTACCATTGCAAATGGTACATAAAAAATCATTTTTAAATTTTTATCGATTACATCCCCTCATGTTGAGCCTCGTAATGCATCCTAGATATTTTTTTATCGATGAAGTAGTCAAATGAACTGTTATCGATTTTCCGAACCCATTTGGACTATCGATCGAATGGATGAGGGGTCAGTACTCGCACGCGATCGTGATGAATGATCAAGTGTAATCGCTTAGTAAGAATGAGGGGACAGAGAATCTGTAACCAGTCCAACCCATAAGAGCCTAACTTCTCGAGTCGTTCTTTTGTTCTGGTACCAAACTCCATATGTACGCATAAAATGGAAAACCGTTATATCCTCATTGAGATTTTTCAGCATGGCTCATGTGTCTTGTAATAATTTGAGAAGCTCTTGTGGAAATGGCTAGGCTTGTTCGTGTTCTGGGTATATATACACCTGGCCCTACTTCATAAGGGGACAAACCGTGTTATAGGACCAACTCAAAGAAAAACTCGTACCGGAACCGGTCAGACGAGTGAACTCCGTGGAACTCTTCGCAAGATTCATTATTAATTAAGCAGTTGTGATGCAGGCCACGTTCGCCGATTCTGTCTTATAATTCAACAGTGGCAACAGTGACACACGTGTTCGTTGAAACCTTCCAGGACAGGTGTAACTCTGGAGAATTACAAAAACATATATGTGTCGCGATATCTCAAATATCGTAGCGACTGAAACATGGGGCGGCCTGGTGCAACACATTCAGTTATCTGGAAACATCAAAACCGAGGGATTCAGCTGGGCTCCAAGTGAGTCTCTCTCAAAAACTAAGTTTGTTTGCAAACGAGTGCATATCCGCTACTTTCGTGCAATTTGGTTTCAAGTAGAACATAAGGTTGACGGAAACTCGGGGACTGCGCCTACCTGATGAGCCCGAACTGGAAGGGCGAAACCGGTCGTGGGCTGTCGAGAGGTTTTCAGCAACCTTAGGAGTAGTGTATTACAAAAATTATAGACTTCTTTGGGGTTCTTTTCATCCAGCTACTATGACTGCAATATTACGTCAAAAACACACGAGGGGATGGATGTCGTCTGTCAAGGATCTTCTGATATCATACTGTCGAGTAAAGTTTGCCACATTCTTTGGAAACAGTAGTAATGCGCCCTAATGGATGTTCATGAGTCTCAGTTTGATCCTGCAGTTTTAGATAGGTGAATGACTACACCACAGTCATTTCTCCATCAGTCATAGTAGAGGGACCATACTAATAGAGATGGCCTAACCCTATGGTAGTCGTAAACAGTCATATTGGGGAAAGACTCGTTCCAGGGAGGGGCTGTTGTGTATAATTTTCGATTATATCAGTGATGACAGGTACATGCGCTATAGTAGAATATGTAGATTGTACCTGGGATCTTAGTCATAAATATTAAAATAATTTCAGTCACTCATGTTGATACGTAATTGTTTTGCAGTTAAAGATAAACAAAAAACGTCAGTTCCAAGCTGAATCAAAATGACTACCTAATAGATGCTTGTTTAAAGTGGTGTGAACTGTGATGTCATCACCAAAACAGTGTAGTCCTCGTTCACCTGTAGTATCTTTTTCGTGCCTAGTTGCCATGCCACCCGGAGGAAGCATGAGGGCTGGGATACTGCCAGGTTGCCCAAGCCTAGACAGGGGAAGTCGAGAGGCAGAGGTCGGGTTCGAACCACGGACCTTCAGGTCAGTTAATTCGTACCCTAACCACATAAGTTAATTTGGACACACTGTGAATCAAATGCATTGGTTTTAGCTCTGCAAGCGATTGTAGCGGAAATTTATCGCCGCCTTGCTGTTATTGTGCCTTGCCAAGTGACCAGGTACCTCATAGTGTCGTCTAGGATTGATTGACTTTAAACTTTAGAAGCACACGAAAATTGTGAAAGACAAGCATTAAAAGCAGGTGACGCCAACCTTCTCTGAAAACATGCGTCTTCATCACCAGATGAGTAGTAATCATTCCGGGTTTGGAAGGATTTCTTACGACCATCCGACTTAATCACTGCTGGATGCCACTCAGAAGTTCTCGACCGTTGGTTAGTATAAATGACTAGCTAGGTTGCGGAGCCTGATTGATCAGAATTTTGAGGCCTTGGTTTTTGCCTTTGAATGTCGATCGGAGATTTTTCTGGTTTATCTGTACCAGAAGGTGTCTGAGCTCTTGGATTTGGGTAAGCTGATCAAAAAGCGAGCCAACTTAACCAATGTATAAAATTTGCTATTTTCTCTACAGACGGGTTTGAAAACCAAACATCAGAATCGGGGCGTATGATTGCCAGGGGATTGTCCCTACTATTCTCGATGTTTGATAAGAGCTGTACAGATTTTTCGCAGTTCCATTTGGCTTGAATCTCTATACCTAATAAGGTCATTTGGATCAACCTTGCTAGATAAATTAAAAGTGCAAGTTTGTAACTCATTTAAAGTCGTTGTGGTTAGGATGACGTGACCAAACAGCGACGCGAGCAGGTGGTAACCTCTGTTTTTTTACTGAATATATCCTAATAAGCATATAATTCGGGTACTTATTTTTCCACCCAGTTGTCTTACGTGTGACAGTTCTGCACAAAAACGCATATATCTGCGTACAGTACACCTGTTACTTTGTATGTCAGCCTAAAGTTTTTTTTACTGAATATATCCTAATAAGCATATAATTCGGGTACTTATTTTTCCACCCAGTTGTCTTACGTGTGACAGTTCTGCACAAAAACGCATATATCTGCGTACAGTACACCTGTTACTTTGTATGTCAGCCTAAGAGTTTTTTTTTTAATGCTTCCATCGAGGGGGTAATGTGCGTACACAGAAAAGTGCTAGTTGTCCCGTATGATGTTTTCCTACGCCGATACATTTTATCGATCCTATGTTGTTGTTTCGCTGTCGGGTAAAAAGTAATCTGTGCATCAGCTGTTCCACCAAGCAACACCTAGCATACGTCACACAATCACCGCCTATAGCAAAAAGCTTACGTTAATTTGTAAGTTGATATAATAACAGATCAGAGTGGCTTGCGCCTTTCCATCTGTGCTTGGCCGTCTGCCTAATCGGCGAATACAGCAAATATATCTTAAAATGTAAAGAAAAAGCATACACTGTGTGGACAATTATAGAATTTGACTGGGCACAGTGCGTCAGGCCTTAAAAGGGGAACTTACCACGTAAACGGCTGGTCAGAAACCGGCGGTAAGAAAGTTTAAAAAAAATCTCGCTCTGTAATCGAACTCAATCTATCCTGGAAAGTCTAGAAGCACCTTTTTTGGGGATCATCATCTGAAATACTCACGTGATGACAGGCTAGCGAGATTCGAACCAACAAACCCAAGTTAGTTTAATCATTTCGCGATTGCTTTTAACAAACTGAGGGTCACTCAGGAGGAAAAGTGATTCACAAGTTGTGTGAATCTCCCAACTGAGAAGTCGTCACTCGAGAATCTCGTCGACAAGTAATCATGTGTTCCATATTGCCGAATAAGTGGCGGTTTATCCAGTCCAACTACACTGCTAGTTAGCCGATCGTGATCGAAGTGTTTTATGCCCAAACTACCAGTAAGTCAGAGAAAAACTGGGTAAACTGATGGAGTTTAATCTCTATTAGAACGGATGGTAGGTGTGGACAAATCGAGAATCAAGGTAGAATTTTGCGTTGTTCGCAGAATCCTCTCCAAACTGCAGCTGGCTCGACCTAGAACCCATGTGTAGCACACATCAAATATTTCGGTGAAATCGTCAAACACTGGAGCAGATTGAGAAATGTTAGTGATCCTGAATATCTTGTATAGTCATTTCTGGCGAACTCAGGCTACATGAATTAACATCAAGACGGCCACTGTGCTGCAAACTATGCAAAATAATATCAATAGCCTTTTTAGTGTACTGCCCATAAGGTTGCTGAAAATTCGTCGACAGCCCACGACCGGTTTCGCCCTTCCAGTTTGGGCTCATCAGGTAGGCGCAGTCCCCGGGTTTCCGTCGACCTTATGTTATACTTGAAACCAAATTGCATGAAATTAGCGAATATACACTCATTTGCAAACAAACTTGGTTTTTGTGAGAGACTCACTTGGAACCCAGCTGAATCTATCGTTTGTGATGCTTTCAGGCAACTGAATGTGCTGCACCAGGCCGCCTCAGTGCCTGAACCATCACAAACGAGAGATTCAGCTGGGTTCCAGGTTAGTCTCTCGAAAAACAAAATTAGTTTGCAAATGAGTATGTATTCGCTACGAGGGACAACAGTGACTTCTCAGTTCCGACACCTTGAGCACGCGACTTAGCGCAGATTCAATTTTGCAGCAAATTGCTATTGAAATCAGTGAGTGACTACTTTAAATTCGCAGGTTCACTCATACCGAATGAGTTCCAAATTGTTCGAAAAAGTGGTGGGCTGTCTGTGGATTTTGACTGCTCGTTTCATGCCTCTCATATGATTTTTTTCGTTTTTTCGAAAGCTAAGGTTTTGTGATTGGCCAATGTCTCACGAAGACGAAAGACTGAGTTGTACTCAAGAATGATTATATGATCTTAGCGTCAAAAAATACGAAACCGTTAATCGCATGAATGTTTGTGTGAAATTTACGTTTGGATCAATGCTCTTGAAAATTATTTTTTTTGTTCCTAAGCATGACCGCATATAAACAAAGGTTCATCCTTGCTGAACATCCGTACTACTATGCCACGTGAAGTGAATTTTTTTCACGGCGAGGTAGTACCACCAACTGTTTACGTCTATATGCACAATCGTACTGAACAAAACGACAGCCCATCACACTGCCTACCACTGTGCTTTTTTGAAGCTTGTTCAAAGGCAGTTGAATATCGAGCCGTCATCTTCTGGACTTGGAATTTTGGTGCCGCAAACGAAAAAACTGCAGTGTCCTGATTGAAATGAATTCATAACTAGATTTACGGTAGCGCTTAGTTCACAGTTGGTGTTGTATCGATCACAGTTGCTTCATCAAACGGCAGCGTTATTTACACCGCAGAAAAGTGGTAAAAATAAATGAGGAGCTTTTTTTAAATTACGGTCATAACAATGAATAAGAACGGATAAACCGAATCATCAAGGCTAACTGAGACTTTCGAATTTCTCTGTCGTAATGCAACTGTCTTTTGAGTGCTTTGTTGACTTACTAAAAGGGGCTATTTCCGAAATTCGCATCTGTTGAAATCGTCCTCAATAGCCTGACTATCACAAGGGATATTGTCGTTGCAAAATCGGTTTTAATTTAGCAGCATTCAGGCCAAGAGGGCTCAGTGGTCAGAGCGCGAATTTACTGACCGGAAGGTCCGTGGTTCGAACCCAACCTCTGCCTGTCGACCTCTCTCTAGGCTTGAGCAACCTGGAAGTACCGCAGTCCTTGTGCTTCCTTTGGGTAAGATGGCAGCCAAGCGCCGAGAAGATGTTACAGCTGGACGAAACTCACTGGGTAAAGCTAAGAGCAACAGTCGACGCATTTGGGGAGCATGGCACTAGTAGCAGACAAGTTACACATTGTTGAGATCTGAAATCTTCATGTGATAACGTGGTTCAAAATGTCTGGAAGATCAATAGGAGACAATCGAGAACAACTACCTGCTCGTTCTCAAAGAAGTCGCAAACATCGGTCTCATTCGAGTGGTATTCAGCAAGTCTACGCTTGATTTCTACAGCCGACTCACCAGCTAACGTGTGAGGAGCTTAGACTCCCGGATCCGGTGATCTAATTAAGACGAATAATAATTTAGGAACTCCGGCAATCTCCGGTTCTTATGCTTCAGGTGATTTAGCCTGTATAAGAACTTAATCAGGCTGCACTCAATTTATGTTACATTTGGACTTCAGTTCATTGACCGTCGGGGTGGTTAATGTCAGAAGAACCAATCCACGTTTTAGGGGAACGTATTCTTTGTATGAACTTGAACAGGACAATGTCGTGATTTTCAGTGTTAGTTTTGGGACCAGACTTTCTGATCACAAGACGAAAACAAACGTGTATTTCGTAGAAGACGTCTCACAACTGTTCATTCTTCAAAGTGTGAATTGTCGTAAGCTGATATTTGCCAAATCATACCCGCAACGATCCTTATGTATGAAAGCCCGGAATGGCTAAAGCAACAGTAAGCGAAACGATGGCTCTAGCCTAGCTGTTTTCATCTTAAGAAACAGACGCTGGCGTCCATAAATCGAGGAACACAACTACTGACATGACAGTTTTACTGTGGCTCACGAAGAAGTTGTTTGCAGAAGAAAGTGGATCGAACCTGATATTTTCTATCTCATCATCCGTTCTAGCTAAATCGCTCTTTCGTCGGTCCCTAGATTCCTCTGTCTCGTTTTCATTGTCCTCCACAAGAGCCGGAACTCGTGGGCTTTATTTTGCAACCAACAGCTCAAGCTCCACTTGGTGGATGCTAAGTTGACATGGAACTCCAAGTGTGCCCGAGTAATTTTTTGTCCTTTTGTCTACCGAACTAATAAGGCCTTGGCTGGGAGTTTGACGGTCGATTATAGCTGCTGGAGAACCAAACGCTTCCATAGAACTTGCAAGTGCTATGGCGCGTTACTATGGATTAAACTTGAAATAACATGAGATCTATGAATTCAGTGAGTGGATTATGAACAAAGCTTCCTGAATTCGCTTTCATCATATTTTCACTGGTAACGAGACTAATCTGCCCAGCGCAGCTTATCAGCTAAAACGCATTGGCCCTAGTTGAAATATCAGTCGATGTGGTGGCTCGTCTGTCCTTGTCACAGCTTCTTCGAAATTATTTCATAGATTGCAAACAGAACTGTGTTTATCTTGGTATGTACTACTCATAAGGTTGCTGAAAATCCGTCGACAGCCCACGACCGGTTTCGCCGTTTTTGGGGCTCATCAGGTAGGCACAGTCCCCGGGTTTCCGTCAACCTTATGTTCTACTTGAAACCAAATTGCATGAAATTAGCGGATAAACACTCATTCTCAAACTAATTTGGTTTTTCGAGAGACTCGCCTGGAACCCAACTGAATCTCTCGTTTGTGGTGTTTTGTGTTTAATATGGGTAAGCCTGACAATGGATAATGTTGTAGCCTGGGCGGACTAGCAGAATGTCAGAAGCTAGCTAATTTGTGTAATGAAGGCTGACTTTGGAGTTTGAGCACGTGACTGAAGTTCGAAGATGCCATGAGGATTTATTTGGTTGCCAAGCTAGCAGGTCATGGTCTTGGGAAGCGAAGTGGAGGCTCAAAGGTGACAAGTATGTGTCCATTTCGAGGAGGCAGGGAAATTTGTAGCAAGTTATGCAAGTAAAAAGAGTGATCCTCATGAACCAAAACAGAGCGAGTTAGAAGGAATCTCACAGTAGCAATCCAGGAGAGTAACAGAAACCCGACTTCCGTCATCCTGACTGCTTATTTTAATCAAGAGCGATAAAGAACACCTTGCCATCAGTTCAAGTGTGTGAGTCACCCGTAACTCTGTGTGCAAATGGTACGTACATCAGCTCAGCTGTTGTGCCTCTTGTCGTATGCCATAGTGCTTCGTTGTTAGACTGATTCATGCAATTTCGGGCTGGTTTAGTAGAAGTTAATACCTTTTTGTGGATAAATGAATGAACAAGGAAGACAGTTTTCCGTTTCATTCTTTGAAATCTTGACCATCACGGATGAAAAAGAGGATGGGACTGTTGTCTTTGGTCACCCAGACACATTCGTTTGGGAAAACTTCCAAGACTCATTCAGTTACCTCTGTGTCTTAATAAAAAAATATCTCACTTATTTTTCCTGCCGAACTTGCAAACAACTTATGACTGTTCACAAGGTTGTTGAAAACTCTTCGACAGCCTACGACCGGTTTCGCCCTTCCAGTTCGGGCTCATCAGGTAGGTGCAGTCCCCGAGTTTCCGTCAAACTTTTGTTCTACTTGAAACCAAATTGCATGGAATTAGCGCATATACACTCATTTGCAAACCAATTTGGTTTTCACTAGAGACTCAACTAAATCCCTCGTCTATGATATTCTACAACCGAAGTGATTTGCAAATGAGTGTGTTTCTCGAAAACTTATGACTGTGGTTGCCCAATGAGATGTAGTCAGCAGCCCTGCTTGAAACCAGTACGTTCTGACATCAAATGTGGGACCACGGATTAGTCATAAGGCCGGTGTTTGCATACTTGAATTTGCCCGAGAAACGGACTTGGTCATTTGTCCCTCGGTTGCTGCCGATGAGTTCCATGAACCTGTATCTGATGGCCTCCTTAAAAACAACTTATCCTCCTGTAGCTCTTTTTAATCAGAGTAAAACTGCATCAGTTTGGGAAACTTAAGTCTTTCTACTGCAAAATACAGTTCAGTGGTATAATCGTCGTTCAGCTGTAGCACCTTTACGTTGCCTAACTGCCATGCCACCAGAAGGAAGCACGAGGGCCGCGGTACTACCAAGTTACCCAAGCTTAGACAGGGGAAGTCCAGAAGCGGAGATCGGGTTCGAACCATGGACCCTCCGGTCAGTAAATTCGCACTCTAACCACTGAGCCATCTCGCCCCAGTCCTTGTAGATAGTCCCCGTAGAATAACTGTCATTTGAAGGTATGTCCAATCGAGATTTTTTTTCGAACAAACACCTGTATGTTCAGTAAACATCTTCCTCTGTTTGCATGTTGGCCTTAATGTGATCTCGCCAACTGTAGAGACTACATTCATTGTATATTTCGATACAGTACTCCCTCTTCAAGACCACTGAAAGGAAAACGTCGAGAGAATAGGATGATTCGACAATTCCAAGTTTCCGCATCACGCGTTCAAATCATGTCACTCTGTAAAATTAAACAAAGTAAGCTTGACTGGTGTTGACACATCCACAGAATCGTTTATCGTTGACCGAAATATTAAAAATGATACATATCGTTACAGATAGGGTTGATGCATGAATCTACAAGGCTCGGGTCACGTTTGCTAATTTGAGACACCTATGGCGTCAAAGTGGTGTATCCCCAAGTCACAAGGGACGTGTGTATCAGGATACAGTGTGAACTGTTTTGTTGTATGGCTGTGAGACTTGGTTTGTTCGAACAGCAGAACTCAGACTTCTTCAGGACCACAGCTCGTGAGAGTTGTTGTCGGAGAATCCGTAACGAGGCAAGTGTAAAGCCAGTGTTCGGTTGTACAACGGGAACTTTCATTAAAGATAGTGTCGTGCACCAGAATCTGCGTTGGTTAAGCCATCTATTGTGCACGCCGAACCATTGTTTATCGAAAAGAGAGTACTGTTTTCCGTACCCGATTCACAGCGGCGGAAGCAGAGAGGTGACCAACCATTGACTTGGCAGAGCGATATGAGAGAGACTACGAAACATTTGGGTGCTGTTGATGCTACTCGCCTTCTAGGATGGGGACCGCGTGATCCCCACTGTAGCTGGTTAAAGAGGCTGCAAAATATGGCCTCGAATGGATGTGAATAGCATTCATATTGTCAGTTTCTATCCTGGATGTTTAAGCACCTCGGAATGAGTGTAGCAAGCCATCACTAAGTCCCTTTTCTGTCCACGTTTATGCTTCTCTTTATAACAAGGTCATCAAATAAATGGTGGTTGTACGGCAGCGAAACATCAGTGTTGAACGCTGTCCAAGATGATTATGATGATGTTCGTTTCAAGGGTTGTACGGCAGCGAAACATCAGTTTTAGACACTGCCCAAGAAGGTTATGATGATGGTCAGCTTGTCAGACAATCATTAGTGGCTTTATTACTGCGTTATGCTTCGTTTTTTTTTTACAAAGAAGCTTTGCATAAGTTACCGAAAGCGAGTAATGTAAGACTCACCTTATTCTATAACCCAGATCCAAAAGCTCTGGCACGCATGAACTAAAAAATCTTTGATCGACATTCAAGGGCGAAAAAACAAGGCATCGTAATCCTGATCAATCTGATGAATCAGCCCCGTAACCACGCATGAACTAAAAAATCTTTGATCGACATTCAAGGGCGAAAAAACAAGGCATCGTAATCCTGATCAATCTGATGAATCAGGCCCCGTAACTCAGCTAGTCAACAGTCGAGAACTTCTGAGTGGCATCCAGTAGCGATTAAGTCGGATGATCGTAAGAAATCCTTCGATTGGTTCTGAGTGTTTTAAAACCCCGTCAACCGGGTGATCTATTCTCCTGACCTGACAGAAATCAAGGCAACAAGTCTCACCGATTGTTTACCAAACCCGGAATGATTACTACTCAACTGGTGAAGAGGCATTTTTTGAAAAAGAGGTTCGTCCATTCGCAAGAGTAGATTTAAACGATGTTATACTATGGCGTCACTGGCTTTTATCCCGGAATTTTGAAAAAAAATTCAGTCATTTATTGGTCCTATTTTTCCGCAGAATTCATATAAAAAAAGAACACTATTTTTATCGTTTTTAGACGCAAACTTTTTGCAGGATAAAAACTCCAAGATATCTACGGATTCAATGTATTTTTTTCACTTTGCCAAGAATTAAATTACCGCGCAGAAGAAATGAGTCTAATTCGACTGTTTGAGACGTGTTCTACAAATGAAGCAAGGGTGGTAAAAATGTACCGATAAGAAAGCGGAGTTGATCGGTCACGAATCCGGTTTAAGGCAGAAACGATACACCGCTTTACCACACAATGTCTGTCCAATTCTAAACGCCGATCAAGAGGAGAGATCATGCCGGGTGCCAAACCTGGCCGTTTCCACTAACCACTCTATGACGAAACTGTACATTTGGTGCTAAAATCTGATGTTTATTTTTTTTCTTGAATTTCAACCAACATTCATGTGTGTCAAAACTCTTACATTAAAAGAATAAGATCTAGTGAGAATGAGAACATTGGTGTTGTATTTGAGAAATTATTCGAAATTGTTCTTCCCACAGTCAAACGGTGAATGTCGGTTCGACGTTGAGACAAGACACGAATAAGTTTTTTTTTATTAAACACTGTCTACCCGCCTTCTTTGTCTGTCGCAGTACTTTAGTGAATAAGTTTTTGAAACCGTCGACTGATTGGTTCCCAAAGCAGACAATGAAAACAGTAAACTGAATTCATTAGTTAGTAGTTCGATCCTCAAATTAATCAGATATGGTCAGTTAAACTCTTCATTGTTTGCTCTGCTCTGCTCTGCATCACTTTCAAAACTCCCCGGGGTTAGCTAAACTTCCCAACCGAACACGTCCAACTTCAAACCGGTTGACCAGTATATCATCTCGGTGCTAACTAGTTGACACGGGGACACCATGGTCCTGTCACGCTGGGTACAACGATCCACAGAGTTTGTTCGACCGTCCGTCTCCAGTGTTTTTGTCCGAGTTTAAGTGATAAATGATGTTTGTTTGTTTCTGCGTGTCACTTCAACTGCTCGCGCAACAAGGTTACACATAATGCATGTTTCGGATCTCAGAAGCTTAGTTTAACGACCAAACATTTCGCAAACAAGTATCAGTGTTTTGGCCCGAAGCTAGTTGAAACATGGTGAATGCAAGATTCTGTTCTCATGAAATCCCAATAAGCATATAGAAAAGTGTCAAGGTCCCCTGAAACGCGAGACTGCGGTCGGATTTAACCAGGTGCGTGCTTTCAGGTATGTAGGGGTGTAGTGAGTCTATCTTAGATTGCTCAATAAGCCAGAAGTTTGCATGCGGTTACAGATGTATATTTGCCCATGACTTCTAACAGAGTACGAAACAAAAACCTCGCTTACAGGTTTACGCTTTTCAGACACAATTTTAGACGGTTATAGAACGATCGGTCACATGAGAGAGGGAGGGAGAGTAGGTGAATGTCTTCGCAATGGGTGCATCATTTCGTGAAGTTCATGAAGAAAGTAGATTAAAAACGGAACTTTGTAACTTGGACGTATTGCTGCTTTTGGCGGCATTAGTATTCTATCAAAAGAATGTGTACAAGGAAATTGTTTGGCTGCCTGTTCGCTGACCTTGGCAACTGATTGCGAATAATTCGTCCCCTTTTGAAATGGCATCTTTGGTGTGTTACATCTGCTGATTCTTCAATCTGTGGTATCTGCTGCTGACCCGTTCCAGTGCTTAATGCCAGAGAAAAAAAACCATAAAAGGGAACATAACCGCTATATTCCGAATAAACGAGTGCGAGAGCAAAAGTTACAACGACCCCGAGCTATTTAAAAAGGACTTTCTGATATTGATCCAGGCCGTTTGTTAGGCAGTAATGAACACCCGTCAACATCGATCGTGCCTCTATGACGTGCTTGAACGCTAATCACATTCGGCCGTGCTTCTGTGGCGTGCAAGAACACTCATCAGGTTTTGCTGAATTGATTGAATGATTGACTGGCCTGGATGCTTGTCGGCTTTCCTGTTGAGATTTTGTTGGAGCAGTAGGTTCCGGGCGTTCTGAGGTTACTTTCAGGAATCTGACGTTCCTTATATGGTGTATTGAAGAAATCTTCTTGAATAGTAATTAGACATTCAACAGTCATCTCTGCCGACCGCGGCAACTCAATCATCACTGAGCTACCAAAATTTCGAAACTTTAACTGACCTTTTACTGACCGTCTCTCCAAGTACGGTCGGTTTTGTAATATAACATTTGCGAGACGCAGTCCTACCTTTCTGGTAATTGGGCCAAATTTCAAACGCCGAGGCAATTTCCTTTTAAATGTAGGGACATCCTGTACAGTTTGTGACTCTCCAGCGAGGAGGCTTCCGACAGGTTCCCTTGGGGACCTCTAGAGAATGTTTCTATTTTAGCGTGCAATGTGCGTTTCCTCAATTGAATCTTGCTCGACCAGCACATTTGTGAATACGTTACACAATCCACTGAATAGTTCATGGAACAATGATGATCAAAACGGCAGTCAGTCAAAAGTGGCAGTCAGTTAACTGTTGGAGCCTTCCTTGTTAGGTCAGCTCAAGTTCCGTGTTATTACGATGAACTTTACCATCACACAATAACTCTGGTACGCACGTTTTGACGAGCAGTCGATGGAGATCGAGTCTCACTCGCTAAATTAAGCTGAACGATTTTTCTGGGTTGGTTTGGCGATTCGTGATGACCATGAAAAGGCTGCATCCCAGGAAAAAATGTCACATCCTTCCTGCTAAAAGTCTGAAAGTTGACTCGTTGCAACCGGTTTTAAACCTATCGTTTCTTGATGGAGTTTTAAGGTGGTCTGTCAGTTTTGTTCTTCCAACTCTTGCTGCTTTTGATTCGTCAGTGAGTTGAATCTGAGTTTCACTCATCAATCTCATTACGGACGGGCCAGTTAGCCAGTCCCGAAAAGCCTGAAAATATTGATTAGTTTTTTCGTTTATTGGCATGCTAAAAACCGTTTACGATGCAGTTGATCAGCTGTTTAGTCAACTATTAATATGATACAAACCAGGGTAAATTTGAGGCCCACTATTCTGTCCTCTTTTTTGAAACGCATTTACTTTCCGCGTTGACGTAAGATCAATGACCATTTATGTGACCAAAAACTGCACAAAACTGAATATCGCGCTTTAGCACTGACAAAAAAACTACACGATCGGATTGTAATGGACCGTTGAAGTAGTAAATGCATCCCTACGCGCTCAGTTCACGAATTTTCATCACGTTCAAAATGCTTTTGACGTGTTAACATACCTGCACATGGAACAGGTGTACAACGTACCCAGTGAAGTAAGGGAGCTCTTACTGGTTGAAAAAATGCTCACTCTTTAAAAAACAGTTTTAACTTAACCGACAGTCCGCTTGCACTTGTGAACAATAACTCACCCTGAAATCTCTCGAATTCCTCTGCAAGTGCCCCATAATCGGATTGCGCTTGAAAGTCGGTTGCAGAAATCGATTTTCTCTCTCTAGTTTTGGTGTTTATTGAAAAACCAGCAGTGTAAACATTGCTTCACTTAGGGCAAGGTTTAACTTGCAGTGGCTTGGTTAAACGGAAAAGCCAGCAGTCATTTTTGGGAGTTGAAAGGGGACAAGTATTAGTTAGACACCGGATGAGTATTACGTTGCAATAGGCGGTGTGAGCACACAAGAAATTGACCATAGTGGTTGAGGCTTAAGTGGTTTTTTGAAACCTAATAACCAGAGCTGATCAAATTCTTATTTTTTGGATTAGCCAGCGGTTTTCGTTGCATGACAAAACGGATCGAAGCCCACGAACCTTAGTTTTATGACCGCGGAATACCTACTGGATTGGAGAACTTGCTTCAGTTGATACTTTGGAGTTTAATCTCCCCAGCGAATGTTGCTCCTGAGAGACAACAGAAACAGAAATCAAGTGTAGATTACTTACTCCGTCCACTAAAAATCAGGCAATTTAAATAAAATGTCATTTGATATATTCTGAGTTTTTTTTTCTTACTGTCATTCGTCAGTTCCCCTCCGGTTTGTTCACAGTCAGCACACATTAAGTTGGGTGGCAAAAATTTGACAAGAATGATAGGTGAAAATGGGTGAGTTTCTTGAAAACAGCCCGATTTGGGTGCAAGTAGTTTCAAGTTGATGGAAACTCGGGGACTGCGCCTACCTGACGAGCCCCAAGAGGGGCGAAATCGGTAGTGGGCTGTCGAAGAGCTTGCAGCAACCTTGTGAGTAGTTTCCTTCATGAACATTTACCATGCCCTTTATGATACGTTTGTGAAGCAAGTAAGATAACCAAATTCCGGTTTTGGATAGTCTACCTTCACATCTTGTTCCATACTTCGAGGTGTTAACGATGGTGCGAGTAGGGCGATGATCCTGTCATGATCTTATCAAGAGTGCTGTGAATTTACCACAAGGATTTCACAAGTTCTTCTCTGCAATTCTTCTACGCCCTCTTAATTTCACTTCCCCGGGGCGTGCTTATCACTAACAAAAAATACCGGTTTTCCAAGTGTGCATAACATTTATCAAGTGGACAACAACGTTACGATTAGTCTTTCCCATGCGGTCCATGCAAATATTCGGAAGCCGCATTTCTGAGTTTTGTGTTCCATAGTGAAGGTGGTGGACCCAGGCAAAGCTATCGTTTGCTCTTTAGAATTTATCACCAGTGTCCGTCTTATGAATCTAAACGAAAAGTCAAACCCGCAAACGTTGCGACAGTGGTCGAACACGGGCGGTTGATGAGCAACGTTTGTAGCTTGCGGTTGTACTTGGTTCGTTTGGCTTCTCACCCTTGGGGACTATTTGTTTCCGTTTTGTTTGGAAGAATCACTAGAATAATACGTTTGGAATCGACAGATCCAAATAAGATACTGTGCTAGCGCCATGAACCAGATTCATCTGTGGTCAGCTAAAGGTGTGTGTTTATTTGCCCAAATTGTAAATTTTGTATGTTTGCACCTGCCGACCAAATATCACTACCCGACGTGAATGACAAATATGTACGAATTGGAACCTAGCTTTATGCGGCTAACCTGAACGTGAATAGACATGGATGGGTTTACCTAGCGTAAACTCGTTTTCTAGTGGTGTGTGAATTTTTCAAAGGTTTCTCTGAAGTCGAGAGAGACCGAACAGGGCCAAAATCGGTTGTTGGCTGTCAAAGAGTTTTAATCAACCTTGTGAGTAATTTCATTTACGTCTGGTTGCCCCTTTTATCAAACACTTGAGTGTCACTTGTTTTTCTTTCGAGAAGTTAAGAATACATTGATTCTATTACAAACACGCCTTTCCGGTCGCTCGGTAGCCCTGTTTTTTTTATGGATCAAATATAGGTCAGTCTTCTTTCTGCCCAAATGGTAAGAAATCGTTAATTTTGCAGGTGTCCACAGATAAAGGACTATTATCCAGAAATACACTCATTTGCAAATCAATTTGGTTTTCACGAGAGACCCGACTGAATCTTTCTTTTATGATATTCTACAACTGAATGTGCTGCACACAGGTCGCCTCATGTTTCAGTTGGGACGATATTCGAGATATCACACTATACTTTCACAAACAAAACTACTCACAAGGTTGCTGAAAACTCGTCGACAGCCCACGACCGGTTTCGTTCTTCTTGGGGCTCATCAGGTAGGCGCAGTCCCCGGGTTTCCGTCGGAATGATATCTCGAATATCGTGCCAACTGAAACATGAGGCGACCTGTGTGCAGGACATTCAGTTGTAGAATATCATAAACGAGAGATTCATTTGTTTCTCTCATGAAAACCAAATTGATTTGCAAATGAGTGTATTTCTGGATAATAGTCCTTTATCTGTGGACACCTGCAAAATTAACGATTTCTTACCATTTGGGCAGAAAGAAGACTGACCTATATTTGATCCATAAAAAAAACAGGGCTACCGAGCGACCGGAAAGGCGTGTTTGTAATAGAATCAATGTATGAATCGTAATCCCCTGAGCCGTGATGAAATTTGTCACTTTGTCCAAGAAACTATGAATGTATCCAGTCTCGTTGTTGCTGTTGTTGTTTTGATCACTTGTATCACAGATCACACGAACGCGATAGTGGCGACCGGTGAGGTGAACTGACGTTGCGGTAGGCAGAGCCTTACAATCGATCCGGGCTAAATCGCCCACCACAGGAATGGTTCTTCGCTAATCGTTATTACGGGTGGGCAGTGGGAAAAAAATTGTCAGCTTAGAAGTAATTGCACTCGCTAATTTCCTAGTCTCGGTGACTAAGCCTACCCAGTGTTCGGTCCGTATTATATTTATCTGATTGTCACGCATCGCCAAAGAAAAAAACTTTGAACAATTACTGTGTTATTTTGGCGCAACAAGCTTGCCGAGTCGAAATGCTCCGTTACATTGTGTTTGAGCCATATTGCACACATGACAAAATCCTCGAATGCTTTTTGCTTTTATTGAAGTCTGTTTTGTTTTCGGCCGTCTTTTTGGAAAATTCTACTGAGGCTAAGACAAAATTCTTGAAAGCAATATGTAGAACACTCTGACGAGCTTGTACCGTCTATCAGAAAAATGTTGATTTTGTAGCTCTGGTGAGGTGAGCAAAGAGGTTAATTTCAGTTGGCATTTATTGAACAAAACCGCCAATTTAATATCAACAAAAGTTTCATAACCCCCTATTTGGCTCCTAGAAAAGGTCATCTTTAATTTAGCTTTAAAAGACGTTTCATACTTATTCATGAAAGTAAAACTAATACCATAAGGAGAAGTTTGGTGCTGTAAAACGTTCCTTCAGTAGGCACAAATGTGCGAGATATTTTTGCAGGTGGAAGAGTATTGTGGAACCAAATGTGGAACTGTGGAACCAAATGTGTGGAAACTGTGGAACTAACTGTGGAACAAACTGTGGAACCAAATGAACCAAAAATGCATCTAAGAAAGTTGGAAATCTTCTCCCTAATCAGTCTCCATAAACCGTGATAATCATCACGCCCAATATAAGTAGTATGGGTCGATTGTCTAAAATTTGGAGATAGTCCACCATTAGTTTTCCTCTGTTTGGGGCTCCACATGTGAAGCTAGTCACCAAAAAATCGGGTCGCATGATCCATGGCTTAAGCAGTATTTTTGCTCAACGGTCACCTTTGAGCTCACTGTGTGACTGTCATTTGCAACCGCGACTCAAAAGTGAACTTGTAAGTGACTCACTCTTTAAGTCAGAAATCTCTCATTTGAAATACGGATCGGTGCCCCTAACTAATACAAAAGACAAACCTCGTGGTGGTTTGTTCGCTGATGTTAAACGAATCACGCGCAATACTTACAAAGCAAGAGAAGAGATTTCACTGAATATCTTCGTAACTGAATCTTGAGACTACGTATGAAATACACTTTATGCGGGAGAATATATTCGTATTGTTTTCTATAGAGGGAAATGTCGGTAGCTCAGGCAGCGTAGATGGTCATTGGCTTGTTCGCTGAGCTGAGCAATTTGATTGCAAACATCTCATCACCAATCGAGGTGACATCATCAGTGCCTCGTTGGGGAGCGTAGTGGTGTGTAGCGGTGGGTTAGTGGCACGTGCCGCTATTTATCCCATTTAAATTCACATTCAATGCTTTTTGAACGTTTTTTTCGGATGTGCTGTTGTAAATTTTTTTCATTAGGGAAGCAGTTATACATATATTTATACATATATATAACTGCCGGGATAACTACTGAGGTACGTCCTTTGGAACACTGCAGTTGACCTTTTGACTTTCGAAACACTGGAGTTGACCTTATAACCTTACTTTTCTCTCACAGCGTGTGAGGTGCCGGTCCATCTGTTTGTTTACCGGAAAAATAGTAACACTAAAATGCGGGTTTTCGTGGACCTTGTTAAGCCTTTTTAAGTGGAAAACGAATCTAGGAACGCTGATGGTATTCTTACTTGGTTTTACCGTTTTTACTAACTGAATTTAAACAAAAGGGGTGTCTTTCGAAGGATGGTTTTGCAGCTTGGAAGCAACTGTACCGATGTGGTAGCCAAAATAAACTGTTTGCTAGCCTACTCAACTTGAACAGTTCTCATTTGGCTGCCAGGAGTGTGAGGTCCAGGAATACAATAGATTTACTGAATATATCTCAATGCCACAAGAAAAGTGAGAATCTCGTATTAATTGGGAATTGTTGAAAAACCGTGTTCGGTTCCCAGATCGCCTTAGCGCCATTTTGTCTCACAAAAGAATGCAGAGTAGAGGAGAAACCTTGATTTCATAAACACACCGAATATGTCAGGAATGGAACCTCGGTGGCGTTTCCCATAGTAAATAGTACATGTAGTAAATAGCGGCACGTGCCACTAACCCACCGCTACACACCACTACGCTCCCCAACAAGGCACTGATGATGTCACCTCGATTGGTGATGAGATGTTTGCAATCAAATTGCTCAGCTCAGCGAACAAGCCAATGACCATCTACGCTGCCTGAGCTACCGACATTTCCCTCTATAGAAAATAATACGAATATATTCTCCCGCATAAAGTGTATTTCATACGTAGTCTCAAGATTCAGTTACGAAGATATTCAGTGAAATCTCTTCTCTTGCTTTGTAAGTATTGCGCGTGATTCGTTTAACATCAGCGAACAAACCACCACGAGGTTTGTCTTTTGTATTAGTTAGGGGCACCGATCCGTATTTCAAATGAGAGATTTCTGACTTAAAGAGTGAGTCACTTACAAGTTCACTTTTGAGTCGCGGTTGCAAATGACAGTCACACAGTGAGCTCAAAGGTGACCGTTGAGCAAAAATACTGCTTAAGCCATGGATCATGTGACCCGATTTTTTGGTGACTAGCTTCACATGTGGAGCCCCAAACAGAGGAAAACTAATGGTGGACTATCTCCAAATTTTAGACAATCGACCCATACTACTTATATTGGGCGTGATGATTATCACGGTTTATGGAGACTGATTAGGGAGAAGATTTCCAACTTTCTTAGATGCATTTTTGGTTCATTTGGTTCCACAGTTTGTTCCACAGTTAGTTCCACAGTTTCCACACATTTGGTTCCACAGTTCCACATTTGGTTCCACAATACTCTTCCACCTGCAAAAATATCTCGCACATTTGTGCATACTGAAGGAACGTTTTACAGCACAAAACGTCTCCTTATGGTGTTAATCTTACTTTCATCTGTTCAACACAAATCGCAGAAGATTCAACAGCTATGAACAAAATACCTATCCTGCAAAACCCCAAAAACCAAAAACCCACCCAGGGGAGTTTCAAGCGTGTGCCACGCTACCTGACTGGGAAGTCCTGACTGGCGGGTCAATCGGTCGTCACAACCAGGACAGTTACTGGGTTCAAGTAGAACATAAGTTTGACGGAAACTCGGGGACTGCGCCTACCTGATGAGCCCGAACTGGAAGGGCGAAACCGGTCGTAGGCTATCGAAGAGTTTTCAACAACCTTGTGATTAGTTTCCTTTATGGAGACAGTTACTGGGTCTTGGTTAGATGAGTCGGGAACACCAATCACATCGCTCAAGTGTGAACACGTTCGCCTGTTCAGACGTGATAATTCAGATGCTTCCAACGTGCGTTGGTGGAGTAGTGGTTACACACTCGCCTCGAACGTCAGTTGTCGGGGTTCAAATCCCAGCACGGCCATTGGATATGCACTGCCGATGAGCTCTAATAAGAGCGAAACACGAGTCCAGTGCTTTCCTTTGGTGTGGACTCACCGGAACAATTACGCCAGAACAGAAACACGGCCGTTCAAACGAGAGTGGTGTGTCAATGAGCAAAATACCTATCCCGCAGAACCCTAAACTGCAATCAACGAAGATCATCTGAAGAGTGGAACCCGTCTTGGTGGGTATAGTTACCCCTCAGTAGAATGGGGAAATGATTCCTCTTGCTTTGCTCAAGCCATTATAGGGGGGAGGTGAACAAGTACAAATTTATACCATAGGTTTTTAAATAATTCTGATAAGTAACTTGTTTGAGGATGTCTAGATATTTCTAGTGCTGGCATGTTATGCCAAACTGGATCCACTTAGAAATTATCCTACTTTCAGGAGCAAAGAACCTGTTCTTCTGAGGGGAAATTATCCTAGTCGAGCCTCTTCCAAGCTAAGTTCATCCATCTGGATTTTAACAGTCAGTTTCTTATTAGGTGACCAAGTTTGAACACATTTCTTCCAGACGATACAAGCATTGAATTCGAACAATGCTTGCTTACTGTTTACATTGAGGAAGAATTTGAGTAGATTCCGATGTTATTGGTCACCTGATACACCGATTTCTCTAGCCCCGATGTGTCAATTCGCAGCGGCTACTTTCTCACATTCATCCACGTTGATTACTGGTCCCGTCAGTCATCTTGACAAGCAACAAAATGCACTTCTTGCTTAGGAGCCTGTTTTTCAAACAAAGCAGTCGGTTTGAAATAGGGAGAGATCCATTAGGCGTGACGAGCGCTATTCAAGAGAAGAGTTGAACACGGGAGCCTCCCATGTAGTGAATTATTAATACAAAAGAAGAAATTCCGGGCTGAGCAGAATGCCAGAGAACTCTGGTTCATTGGAATCTGTTGAAGCAAAATTTACGCAATCGGCACGAGTTTCCCGCCCAGTTGTCAAACTTAAAAAAATTGTAAAATTTACCGCCATCTTCATTTAAATGTCACAAATATGAAATACTTTCATGATTTTTCGAAATATTTAGAGAATGGCACTATGCTATTTGGGCAATATCAGTGACGAGGGCGGTATGAATTGCATAGCGCTACAAAGTGTGCGTAAGAACTCTAGCGCTTCACAAGTTTTTTTTAAAGAACACGGATAAATGCCATCATTTTAAATTGAATTTCAAAGCAAACAAACAGGGAACTTCGGGGAATACACTTAAGTCAGAACTCACTGGTATTTCGATAAAAAGTTTTATAATTTTTGCACAGCCTTTTGTGACCCGCTGAACGTCGAAAGATGGTAATTCTTTGGTTTCCAACAGGCAGTTACAGTCCTCACAGGGTTATCGGAAGACTCTCTTCCCATTAAGCACTGGAACACACTGTCAAGGACAGAGTACAAGCGACTTACCTTGCTCCATGCTTTTACAATGTCCGTTTCAATAAAAAGCCGAAATATCGATTAAACATACGAAATCTCCTCACGCTATCATCATTCCATAAGTGGCTCAGAAAGTTGATAATTTCACAGGGCGAATAAAACTTCCTTCTGAGTAATCGTCACTCGAGCGGCCAGTGAACACGTGATGCGGTTTCTGTAATTAACAGATGTGCGACCCTATATCGCGTCTAAGCGAGAGTCACTGCAGTTCAGCCGCGGATGCGGTTTCTGTAATTAACAGATGTGCGGCCCTATATTGCGTCTAAATGAGAGCCGCTGCAGTTCAGCCGCGTGTGGCCGAACGGCTAAGTGTCCAAACTACCAAATGGGGCCGAACGGTTAAGTGTTCAAACTACCAAACGAGAGATCGAGGGTTCCGGATTCCCTGTAGGAGTTCCGTAAGATGTGAACTTCTGAAGAGTCAGCTGTGTAGTGCTTCCAAGTTTTTCAGCACATATTTGGCTTGAAGGCTTGATGAAGGCTTAACTCACTAAAACTCTTCACACTACCATCAGTATATTATAGTGGTTTCGCCGAGTCCTAGGCAGATTGAGCCCACAAATACCTTGCGGCATCACCGGTTTCGACCTTCTTGGGGCTCATCATGGGGCGCAGTTAAGATGTGAACTTCTGAAGAGTCAGCTGTGTAGTGCTTCCAAGTTTTTCAGCACATATTTGGCTTGAAGGCTTGATGAAGGCTTAACTCACTAAAACTCTTCACACTACCATCAGTATATTATAGTGGTTTCGCCGAGTCCTAGGCAGATTGAGCCCACAAATACCTTGCGGCATCACCGGTTTCGACCTTCTTGGGGCTCATCATGTGGGCGCAGTTCCCGAGTTTCCTTCAGACAGTGTGATAATGGGTATGCTTTGCAGACCGCGTACAATTTGAGTTCCAGGTGGGTCTTCCGTCAGAATCCAATTGGCATGCAGATGAGTTGGAAATTGATCAGGTGGCTATTGATTTGCAAAAGTCTCGTCACCATTCTGGGGAACATCCTCAGTGCGCACTGAACCTGATCAGTTACTAACTAATGCACCCGAGTTACCAATGTTCCAACCGAGCAGATGAATGTTTTGGTCAAATATAGTGCAGTCATCGTTCAAACAGAACATAAGCTTGACGGGATCTTTGGGACTTTACCCACCTGATGAGCACTTGAAAAGTGTAGGGTTTTTTGAAGCGCCTTCAGCAACACTGTGAAAAAATATACTGCAATAGTTGAATATCCTGCCGAACGAAACGTGGGGCGGTTGTTGTGTGGCGCGTTCAGTTGAAAAGCACGGTCATAAAGGAGAGTTCCCGCTGAGATTCGATGGAGTCTCCCATGAAACAGGCTTTTGTGGAAGCATATCATCAGAATAAGGACATTAACGCTTCCAAAGCTATAACGTAGGTAATACCCATGTTACACCAAACCTGATATGCTTTAGGCAAACTTACACAAGATTACTTGCCTCGGCAACTGACAAAATATTTTCCAACGGACGGCTTGCTCAGGGTTCTATCAATGAACATCGTTCTTTTAAGAAAAAACTTTTATGCGCCTAAACATCATTTTTACGCTGAGATACTTTTTAAAAAATAAATTTCCACAACTAAAGTCTGAAAATCCCTTCCCTTGAATGTCTCGTTTGTCAATAAGAAATGCGTATTTTATTCTGTGATTTTTAAACAACCGCAACTAATAGATAATTTTATAGATTATCGATTAGCCCAAATGCTTCGATCATTGATTTCCAGGAAGCCATATATTTTTTAACGAAGCCTTGATACGAATTTCTGAAAAAAGTTGTGCAACAAGCTGGAACCAAAAGCAAAACACATTACATTTGCGTGAAAGACAAGTACAAAAAGACGCCACCAGCGAGATGAGGTGAGGCGTCCTGTCTCATATTATAAAATGAAGTAATTAAGGGACTATATATATATGCATGTATATATACATGTATATATATATATATATATGACTTAAGTATTTCGTTGGCCCAACCATGCCCTTCAGGAATAAGCGTTTGAGATGTTTCTCGCATGCATTAATCTGAAATCCACCACGTTGATTTGATTAACGGTAAACAAACGCACAATAGCCGAAAGGTGACGCGTAATAGCAGGACCTCCGGCAAGGCGTAACCAAGTCGGAGCCGGGTTTCTATACAGTACGATTAACGTAAAACGTCAATTCGCAAAATATACAAAACTCGACAGTAGAGACTCGTCCACAACAAGTGGTCCACTTGGACTGTAAAAGTACGAACCAAGTGAGCAAGCACACTCCGACGTGAGACATCACAAGGGCATAAGGTCGGCCACAAAATGGCTGGATGACCTCAAAGTGAAGTGGTAGGGACAAACAAACGCCAGTTCATACACGCACACCAAACACAAAAGTGGAACGGGAGTTACAAAGAGGAACAGAAGAAACGTGGTGAATTTCAAGTGTCGAAGTAATGGATGATACAAAACGTCAGTTGTGTTTTCATTCTTTTGAGCCGATCCGTTCATTTCAAACCTCTTAGCTGATAGAGCAGATGTATTTGATAAAAGTCATGTGGCAGGTGTGGGGTTGAGTTACCGGGCCCATTTGGTCACTTTGTGTTTTGAACACACCGATAATCTGTTGTCAATAGTTCTCCGAATTGGCAAGGTTAATTTTAATGTCAGTCTCACTAATTGACGTTGATTGAGCGCACATAGGTTTGCGAGTAACGTCAGATAAATGTTTGCCTGAATTAGCATAGTCGTGGGAGTTTAAAAGGTCATGTCACATATGTGAAGTAGGTTAACTGTGCAAGCGAGTCACTGGTCCTGATAGAGTCACGGGTTTCACGCGACTAGTGAATGAAATAGTGTGGAGTGGATGTGAATCGGGTGGCAGAAAACTGGAAATCATTATAAACGACGTTGGGAAAGTTTGATTCTTGATGGATTTAATGAGTGAAAAAAGGTGGAATGCAGGTTAAGTGGACTGAAGGAAAAAATTGGCAACTTAGTTCAACGCTACCAACTACTACTATTAACTACTAACTAGTACTAACCATCCGAGTCTCTCGAAAAACCAAATTAGTTTTCAAATGAGTGTATTCCACTAACTGCTTTTCGTTTGCACAGAGAAGCAGCACCATTAATCATAACACCTTTGGTTATTGCAATCCCCAAGTACCAGTTGCGTGGCTACTTGGGGCGTGTTCGGTAAGACTGGTCCCGAGGTGTCTCAGATAGGCCAATGTACCCGAATTCGAAGATAAGGTGAGAGTGCTAAGTGGAGACTAGAGGCAACCGGACATTCCCCCAGGAAGTTGGAACTCAAGGAGTTTCCCCATCAAGTTGGACAGTGGTAAAAGTGCGTTTCACTGTCGTATTCAAAAGGGTGTTCAATAATAGATGATGCGCAGAGTCTGTGAAGGCCAATGAAAATATCAGTTATTCGGGGACCGATTCAAACTAACTCCTCACAAGGTTACCGAAAGCTCTTCAACAGCTCACGACCGGTTTCGTCCTTCTTGAGGCTTATCAAGTTGCCGCATTCCTCACAGTCTCTCGTTTGTGATATTCTTCAGTTGAAGAGAGATTCAGCTGAGTCTTCCGTGAAAACCAAATTGATTTGCAAAGATATTCTTCAGTGAATTCGTGCAATAGATGTGACCTCTGTACAGATGTCTGAAAATTGCGTGTAAAACTAAGAAAACAAAACGACACGGCGTTCCTGGGCTTTCTGCAGACTCGTCAAGAGAATAGCCCTTTAACCCCTAGCATTTACAGAAAGTCTAAATTGTCCACACAACGTTCACGCTTCAAAAGTTGTACACCCATTCGATTAAAAAGGAAACTGGTAGCTTTTTTTCATAAAGGAAACTACTCACAAGGCTGCTGAAAACTCTTCGGCAGCCCACGACCAGTTTCGTCCTTCTTGGAGCTCATTAGTTAAGCACAGTCCCCGAGTTTCCGTCAACCATATGGTCTACATGAAACCAAATTGGACTGATTGCAACAAGTACACTCATTTGCAAATTATTCGGGAGACTCAATTGAATCTCTCGTTTATGATGTTTTACAACTGAATGTGTTGCACACAGGTCGCCTCATGTTTCAGTTGGCACGACATTCGATATATCATTCCCGAGGACTGCGCTTACCTGATGCAGCTGAGTAGGGCGAAACCGGTCGTGGGTTGTCGACGGGTTTTCAGAAACCTCCTGAGTAGTTTCCTTAGTCGCGAATAAGCACCGTTTATCCCATCGATCTGCGTAAGGCTTAATAGAATCAGACAACCTTGCAAAGCTGTTAGAATCTGATCCAATAAAGTACTTCCAACCATGGGCTTGAGTTCAGCTCCTACCCCGTAGAGTGCACAAATCGTTGAATTTAGTTTACCAGATACCCTGAATTCAGAAATACCTGAGTTCATCCCAAGCTGCTTGAGACTCGTGGCGAATTGAGGTCTTGTGTGCGTGCTTTTGGGACTTGTTGTACATCAACAGAAAGGGTAATCCAGTTTTCCTCAACGAGTGTCTGTTGCAAGCCATATCTTGGATGTGGTATTTTAGGTTTCGCAAACAGTTGTTTCGCCTTATTGCACTTGGAAGTAGTTTAGACATAGAACAGTGGCTAACTGATTTACAGCTGAATGGGGTGCAGTGGGCCAGTTGAAATTTTGGAGGCGGGTCCTGACTGAGGGTCGGCGGATGAGCAGCTGCAAGGGCGA
Source organism: Opisthorchis viverrini (assembly GCF_000715545.1). Classification (NCBI taxonomy): domain Eukaryota; kingdom Metazoa; phylum Platyhelminthes; class Trematoda; order Opisthorchiida; family Opisthorchiidae; genus Opisthorchis; species Opisthorchis viverrini. Next base: position 409,076 of record NW_008751923.1, on the reverse strand, counting down.
ATGGTACCTCCGGGATGTCATGACTGAGAAAAGGTTCTTTGAAGATACGCCACTTTGAGGTTTCGACACAAAAATCGACCCACGAGACATTAGGATAGTGTGGGGGGTTTGTTCGGAGACCGCAGTCGTAGCCGTTGACTCAAAAGTCTGACCCACGAATGAAGTTTATTCGGACGACCCAGCATGCAGCCAGTGACCAAACAATCTGATCCACTTTGCTATAGGGGATTAGCACAGCCCAAGCACCTCATGCTAATGCACACAACAAATGTGTTTAGGGCCGCCTTGTGTTCGTGATCGTCAGCGGTCACAATCAACCGTTAAACGATCCCAGCGTGTTGTTTTCACGACCAATCTTGTCTAACCAGTCGTTCCTCTGCAAGTCGTCGTTTTCATAAGGATGGAAATGATTATCGTTTGGAGGAAATGCCTTACCTCCTTCACACTTATCGCAGTAGGCCGCACAAACCCCCCATACCATGGTCACTTGTAAAAATAGGAGTTTTCTACTCTTTCTTTAACCCTCCCCTCTGGTCTTCGTTGCATGTTTAAACATTTTGGAACGGAATCATTACAACCCTATCGCCATGTCACTTTGGTAGCTCGCGACGGAATAAAGTTTACTCCTCTCTAGGTCATGCATATAGAACGAATATTTCAGGAATATAATTGAGCCCAGAGGGAATTCGGTACTCGTGTTTGTTGTCGTTTGACGCTGTGATTCTTCTTCAGGTGTCAGCGAAGCATACCGACCTTCCGGTCGTGCCGCACGTCATTGAGTAGGAAACGTGAGACGAGTACATGGCCTAATAGGCACGACAGAACAGCTACATCATCTTGGTTTCGGAACCTTTTTGTGCATTCTGCAATAGGATATGACCCGGATAAATTGGAATCCTTATTGCAGTCTTGTTTCATTCTCTTGTCAGTGGGGGAATCCTACAGGCATGAGCTTTAGCCCTCACCTTGATTGAAAAAAATTGATAAAGTCGACAGATTCCATATAGGAAACTACTCAGAAGGTTGCTAAAAACTCTGACAACCCACGACCTCATAAACGAGATTCACTTGAGTCTCCCGTGAAAACCAAATTGATTTGCAAATGAGCGTATTTGTCGCAATCAGTCCAGTTTGGGTTCAAGTAGAACATAAGTCTGACGAAACTCGGGGACTGCATCTACCTGGTAAGCCCCAAAAAGGACGAAACCGGTCGTGGGCTGTTGAGCAGTTTTCAGCAACCTTGTGAGTAGTTTCCCTTATGAAAATATACTGCGGTATCTCGAATATCGTGCCAACTGAATCATGAGGTGGCCTGTGTGCAGCACATTCTGTTGTAGAATATCATAAACGAGAGATCCAGTTGAGTCACACGTGAAAACCAAACTGATTTGCAAATGTATTGTATTTCTCGGAAACAGTCCAATTTGGGTTCAAGTAGAACATATGGTTGACAGAAACTCAGGGACTGCGCCTACCTAATGCAAGAAGGGGCCTTGTGGGCAGTTTCCTTTATGAAAATTAAACTCACTTTTCATTCGCATGTGACGTTCACAACTATAAAATGGGGGATCTTCATGAAATGACGTGCTGTAGATGACGATTCGTGGCTACAGTTGCAAACGAAGCTGCGACAAAATGTACTGTGAGCGTCACTAAAATTTAAGTTCCAAATTGACCGTTTCTCAGTGCCCGTGGAGACGGTGGATGAGAGAAGGGTAGACTTCAGTTTGCTTACCAGAAGATAGTAAAGTGTGATATGAAGTGCATTCAAGAGATGGAAGAAATTGTGGGCGCAACAGGATTTCAAGCTTATGAAGCCAAGCAAACGTTGACTAGATATTTTTAATGTGCGTGTTGAGAAGTTGATAAGATGGTTGAAAAGATGGTCACTAACCGGTATGCCCAGGTCTGGTAGTTAGACTGCATTTGAGGAGACATCCTGTGTGAGTGAGTGAGTGAGTGAGTGAGTGAGTGAATAAGTTGAGTAATTAACTGTGCGCTGACGGTGTCTCCTCGACCAGGGACGAATCATTTGTCGGGTAACTGCCAGGCACGTTGAACAGATCACCGGTCTTCTGATCAACCACCAGCGCGACAAGAAGGATAGGTACCCTTGAGATGGCTCAACCTGCAGACATTCATCGAGCTTGAGCTGAATGTTCTGAAATTCTGGAAATCTATTTTCCAGTAAGAATTTTTGACGAGGACAAGATATTTCAGCTTTTGCATGTTGAATTACTCACATCGTATTCGATTAAACTACTACTAATTTTGGAAAACAACCTCGTAACAAGCCACTGTCTGGTAAAATTGACTGATGGCGTCACTTCAGTGTTTTTCTTCAACCCGTTCTTGGCAGACAAGGTAACCTAATCGATGATCTTGGGAAGTTGATTTGTTCGGGAGCATACCATAAACATCAATGTGGACTGCATTTCGCAGCGGATGTTCGGCATAAAAGTTTAGCGTTTCCCGCATTAGGATCAGTAAATTCTGTGGAGCAGGTCTAAAGTTACCGTATTTTTCTCGTGTTGATAAAAGATATAACGCTGTGGCACGCAACCTCCAAACGTACAGGCGCTGAAACGTTCAGAGGGAAAACATAACTTCGAGTATTTCTTTTCAATTTGTATAGTTTTGTTCCAAAACCGAATTAGTTACTATTATGGTGAATCAGTAGTTGCCAATTTTGTTACCAAACCAAGTGATTCAATGACAATTTGTTCTACCTTCTTGATGGAAACTTCTCATAATTTTGCTCAAAATTCTTCGACAGTCCACGACCGATTACGCCCTTCCTGGGACTCGTAGTCAAGCGTTGATGGAAACTTCTCATAATTTTGCTCAAAATTCTTCGACAGTCCACGACCGATTACGCCCTTCCTGGGACTCGTCAGTCAAGCGTAGTCACTGTGTTCCAGTTAACCTTATGTTCTACTTGCCCCTTAACTGAGTCTTTCTTTAAATCCTAATCGATATGCAACTGGGTGCAGTTTGCTTTACTTTTTCTGTTGTAATACCTTCTCGTGTTCTGCACTCGGTATCCATGGCATGCTGTTGTTTGTCACGAATCAAATCAGCTGCGCTGAATATATTAACTTTGGTAAAATCGACCGGGATGTACAAGTAAGCTTCTGACAACTTCTGACGCCAGACAGTACATTGCTTTAGCAAAACGGTTGGCGTCGTGTGTTCACTCGAATATTTGTGCGTTTTCAGAAATAAAGATAACTAATGAAAGGCCGCAATAACCCTTGGCTCAAAATAGTTGTAACTTCTTGCTGCGCGCCTTCAACCTGAATGGGAGAAGCGGACACCTATATCGACCAAAAGGTGTACCGAACGTTATGAAATAGCACGACTAATCAGCTAGTCTCACTTGCTGACGATAAGTGAAACTCTGTGAGTAGCTTTTCTTGATGTAGGTGTAAGTATATCACCTGGTGTAGAAAACCTACAATATCCTAGGTGGATGGCCGATGAATGGTCACAGTTTGTCTAGCTTTATCATATTAGCTGCCAGGTGACTGGCCCAAGATGTAGGTTCGTCACCGGCGCCATGATACCTAACCCGTCGAGTGACTGAGCTTAGCCCGCAACATTTCACGTGACTTTGATTGAACTCGTTTCACTGATGCAGCTACTTAACTGCACTATCTCCGAGGGACCAGTCGACTTCCAGTGGTTGGCAGCCTAAACCATCAGGAAAAAAGCAGATGCATTTCTCAAAAGCGAACTTATCATGCTTATTGGTAAGGAACTTCGGGTCCTCGATCGATGAAAAACCAAGAACTAGATTCACAGCTTCCTGGGTTGCCTAAAATGCCAGGACATATTATTGTCCATCCTTGAGGGTTTTCACATTCATGTGATGATCTTCAAAAATCTGCCGTTCCATATTCACAGGTTCGAGTCCATGAACGATGCCAGCATGCCTCAGGGATGGCATGCAGCTGATTTCGGGTTAAATAAGCAGTGTCGGTTACCGACAAGCAGTTTAGAATAGACTGTTTGCCTCTAGTGCCGTTCGAATCGCATTCCACAGAAGCCACTTTGATCTTTTTAACGGCAGTTGCTAAATACCTACGTGCAAACTGGTTTCACTTACACAATTTGGAACACTTTAGACTGCACGCTGGACGTGCCTTTTTTGGCTGTGGGCATTCGGTCACAGAACAGCTGTAAACTTTTATATTTTTCACCATTTGTGCGTTTAGATTCATTTGGCAAGGTGGAAAATCGGGAAACCAGAGATAATCCTGGCCGTAGCTTCATTCCTTCATACTGTGGTGCACTGACGCCATTTGATAGGACGCTTTTCAATCCCTTCGCTACTAGTACTTAGAGGGGCGAATTCGGCTTTCATATAGCCACAGAAATTACAGCACTTATTGAGATAATCCAGGGCCAGCTTTCGTCTCGGGCAACTGGTTCGTGTGAAGTAAACTGGAATTGTTCCACCGTTCCATTCAATTACCCCAGATATTAATCCTCAAATCTGGTGAGCACAATCGTTGGATCTTTGCTTGCCAGCTGGCATTCTTTTGATCTCACGTCAAAGGTACTCACCATTAGGAAGCCGTCATTAACTTTGCTCCCAGTTTTCCGCAACATTTAGCGGTGTTGTTGATTAGTCATTAAATTGACTAACGAGTTCACTTTTGACACTAAGACAGGAAAAGTCAGCAGATGTGTCTCTAATCAATGAACTTACAGCTAATCTCCATTCACATAGGTGAAAACGTGCTACTGTGTATGAGTGGGCCTTCTGACCAATAGGAGGTCTGTATTTAGTGCACTTAAACAAACCCTTCTGTTCAAAGCGCAGCAGTGCTTCGCGAAATTCCGTCAGTATACTTCAGAATCCAATCCATAGTCCTAGTAACTAGTTGCTCAGTTTCCCGATAGCAAGCAAAAACGGCTTATTTAGTGGTTTGATGTGAAAAGACAGAACTGTGAAAACTTGATCCGATAATTAGAGTGAAATGTGTTCTCTACCTGAATGCTTACTCATCGGGTGCTCAGTATGCCTGATTCGAGTGAACCATAGAAACACAGTGTTAGAACGTTTACTTCTGTTTAGATGTTGAGGATAAAAAATCGATACTTGTAGAGCGACAGAAATGAAATCGTTCTTTGCCTCGTAACCCTAACCAAAGAAGGAACTAAAACTACAATATGATGACTAAACTGCAAACTGAATAAATATTCAGAAATTTATAACGAAAAACAATGACTATAGCATGTCGGTTTTAAATCTCCAGTATCCCATTTGACGTGGTCCTAGCAGGCTTTCTTTGGGTTTTTCAATTTTGTTTAAACAATTTTGTTTCCTGTTTTGCGAACCCAATCAGAGCGATCACAGATTGAAGTCAGTGGCAGTTACTCAACAACGACCATCAAGCTGAATTTCGGAAACTCTAATCATTCTAAGCCGGATTAGTATGAGAAGGTGATTGACTCACTGCCGTCTCACAACCGAACAGCAAACTCAGTTGTCACGCCAACCTACGATCATTCCCAGCGGGCTACTCATTAAATGAGGCCTATTCACCCCCAAAAAATTCCCATTAGCCTCAAATCCTGCCGTACATGAACGCTTTTACGGACACACAAAACGGCTTTAGGAGAACACATTCCACAGTCAGCGGGAGTTCCACAAATCATCATCAGACTAAAGACGTTCGATCAAATAACCATTCGAGAGATGAACACCTGCACACAGAGCTGCTCTGGCAAATGCAAAGTGTCCATGGTTGATTGATGATCACCAATACGATTGCCCGTCTGTGAAGGAATTCATTTTATCCATACCCTGATATTACATAACGGTTGATTTACCTACTGTTCAGTTTCGTTCCACGAGAGATTTTCACCTGAGAAAGTGTGTAGGCTCGATAATTCTTTCTCGTTTCTCGGAAAATTGTTCGCTGAAGCAAATTTATTTTGTACTAGAGTAAATCAACCCATTTTGTCCAAAAGTAACCTAAAAAATAATTGATTTCATTGGGATGACGAAAGCTCATCCTTGTGGTGGTAGTTAATCTCGGTTATCGTAGTGATCATTGAGTGGAAAAATCAGACAGCTTAGAATTCAAGTAGCCATTTCTTCGGTAATTCATCGATTTTGTCCGATGGTGTATGACTCAGTCTGTCAGGCGCACGCGCTAAGTCATCTGACAGGAACTTGCCAGCCACACACTCGATAACTTGAAGAAACTTTGAAGAGTCTAGGTTGATCGATATTAATCCTCGTAAAACATAGCATAACGACTAACGTGGACTTATTTGTTTCGAAATATCCAACCCATACTTAAACAGTCACAAGTAGCAGGCTGATTGGTTGTGCTAATCAACTCACCATGTCCAGCACAGTCTGAATGATCGGTTGGTCGAACCTCATCAAAGTTATGTTGCTATGACAACCGGCTTTAATAGTACTGATATAAGTAGTAGGGTGAAACGAAGCTACAGGGTGAAAGTGGGGTTAGGAAGGTTGATATATAGCCAGAGTACTTTATTTAGTAACGTGGGCCTTCTTTCTTCATGAGTGGCCAGTTATAAAACAGTTTAATGCCAACGAACAAGTAATCCGTACATGCCACTTCTTTATTCCTCATTTGTAGTCAACGATGCCTCGATGATTAACGCCAGAGCTTTTCGACATGTGATTTAAGGAGAAGACATTGAATCGTACAGAAAAGAGGTTTCTGATCCCTACTAGTTACCTTACGGATGCTAGAAATATGCTTTGAGTTAAGGGCAGCCGGTGAAAAGAACTGCGAACCTCCTTATCGACTGCGGTTAGTTTAAGTCAGTGAAACTGCCACCCACATCAGCGGTGAAAATGTTTCTGTCCTAATATCAAATGCATCAGTCAAGTGCGTGCGAATCGTGGCTTCTGAAGCAAACGTTGCAGAAAGTTCCCGAACAATCCCGATCATTTTCAAACCGATCGAAAATTGATTTCGACTTAGTGCATTATTCATAAGGTTGCTGAAATTTTTTTGACAGCTCACGATGAGTTTAGGTCTTCTTGAGGTTCATCAGGTTGGCTCAGTCCTCGAGTTTACGCCAACCTTATGTTCTCTTTGAACCCCAATTGCACAAAATTAGAAAATGCACTCACCTGGAACCCAGCTGGATTTCTCGTCTATGATGTTTTCAGACAATCAAATGTACTGGATCAGGCCGCTTCATGTTTCAGTTGGTACAACATTCGTGGTATCGCGATACACGTGTAGACGGACTAGACTACTCTTAAGGTTGCTGAAAACCCTTCGACTGCCCATGATCGGTTTCACACTTCTTGGGCAATGTTCACCTCGCTGAGGTGATCATATTGTCATCTGTCTCATCAGTGGATGATGCAAAAATGCCCGCTGAGATTTACGGAATACCCTTTGAAAAGGGATGTAAATCCACTGTCGCTGTCAGAGTGAACTTTAAGGAGGCTGTGAGATTCGGGCGCATTGGAGGTTGTGCTGAATTCAAGGAAGCTTGATTTAAGTAGCTTACTGTACTCATAAATTATTGGTCCGCAGCACATAAAAAAAATGATGCATAAGCGGACGACTAAAGTGTTTGAGTGCTTAGGAGATCACCGAAACATTATGGATTTCCGAATTCAGACAAAAAGGTACATAATTTTTATCATCGACCTTATGGTGACCAACCCAAGACGACCCAAGACCAACCCAAGTTTTTGGTAAAGGATGGCTTGACTTTGAAATGTTGCCTCTTTGGATGCTGGTCACTGTTTTCAAGGAGGAGCCCTATCAATGGGTTCTACTCCGTCTTACTGAAAAGTTAAGCTCACAGTTTCTCATACTCTAATATTGAAAACAACAGCAGCATAAAACGTTTGTTGCTGTTACCAACCCGGTTCCTTTTCAGGAGGAAAAGCATTCACGTTGTCAGGTTCACCAAAGACATTTTGGGTTCATCTCCGCTAAGTGCATTGGAAGTGAACCACGAACCAGTATACTCATGAGTAGTATAGTTCCATCTATATCAGGCTTTCCCCACCAAAGTACAGTGAAAAGTGAAAAAAAGTCTCAGAGTTTCACTTTGTTCCTTTTCTGCATAGTTTGAACCTATCTAGAAACGGAAATATTCCTTTTAATAAACAATATTTCCTCGAAGTAAAAGCGTTTCGTTCAACAATTTTACCAACACCTGTTCTACAGAACATTTTGTAAGAAAAAATAGGTTCATCTACCAAACGGGTTGGTGGAGCCATGCAAACTGAAAATAATTCAACACCAGTAGGATAAACAAAAGCGCCCCAAGTTTCCATTATTCAAATCAGTCTGATATTGGGCAGAACGCGAGCAAGTTTGTCGCTCACTGTTTATCAGTTCCAGGTGCTCTTTATCTGCCAGCAAACCAAGTGTGCGGACAGTAGTTCATTTTATGCCAAACGAGTTGCATCGCCTTGCGTTTGCACTCCGCATTGATTTGGTTATGCAATGTCTACCCAAGGCTTTTTTTTATGTGCATGCAGTTATTTAATCGGGCGAACATTTTCATGTCAGTAGTTGTTGTCAGTAGTATATCCACTTTATGCACAGGGCCATCTAAACACAAAATGGCTTAACGTAGGGGTCAGGTCAGATTGGATCCACAATGTGGTCGGATCATTTTCGACTTGTAGGGAACAGTGAACAGTCTCTCTTTCCGTAATTTCCATCCGCGTGTGTTAATCATTCATTCACTTCCATTCCATCACCATCCAAACTTTTGAAATACCTCTCCCCAAAAGCCGCCGGTAGACAAATGACACCCGGTTCTGGAGTAGATTCTGTTGAGCTGGCAGGATCGAACAAATAAATCAATCTAGTGGGAGAAGTTCTTCGTGCCACAACCATTTTTTCCTGTCCAGCTGCCCATCAAAAGCTGTCCTCCAACTAGAAACCCTGGTATTCATATCCACTACCCATCAAGCCCGTGTTTGTAAGTTTAACTTTAATGATCGGTCCTAGTGTTACGCCTACTTTTTTCCTCCGTATACCTGTAAGATGATGGTGGCTCATCCGGAGCACAATGAAATGTCTTCAGACTTTGCGACCGGCCTGGACAGTGAAGCGGTCCATATTATCTCCCACGCCAAGGACCACGTACCGGACTTCAGCATCGTTGTCAGGCAACCACCTATTGTCGTGTTACCTGAATAAGCAAACTGGGTTTAGATGACTAAGGTTTGGTATGCAGAAATATCAAATTTGAGTAAACTTTTGAGGTAGACGGCTTACGAATTAGGTAAGGACATACTGACGATTTATAACTACCTTTGGAAAGGAAGAAGGCCTTCGCTGCGGAGTTATAAGAAGATGCCAACTGACCAGTTACTGACTAGTGGACAGGGAAACAAAACTTTCATTTGCATCTCGTTTACAAAAACTAACTCTTGAACGCGTCTTCCTGAACTTTCATGGATATTCATCGACTGTTGCTCAAATCCAAGCAAATGCTACAAAGCGATTCCACAAATTCCGCAACGGATCTCCCCTTTTCAGGAGACGCAAAGCGAATTTACGAGAAGAAAACATACTACTCCCCATCAGTAGTACCACTGGTGAACCTTAATCTTTTATTCAGGTCGCATATCTTCACAAAAGGCTAACTGTTTTGTTTAAGTTGTAGGGGAGGAGACAGGTGCAATCAAGCTGCTATGTGCTATGAATTTACACTTCAGAAGAGAGAATAACTGATAGAGCAACTGGAAGAGTCTTGCTATCCTACAATGATTCATCAAGGCCTGGACGGTCACGTGATTCACAGCGCAGTATACGTGGCATACATTCTGGGAGACTTCACTCGCCCAAAAATTTGAAGTAGAACCGGATTTCAGTTCTAATACAAGAATAGATTAATTTCACCCAGATGGATGAAGAACCCAAAATAGTCAGATTCTTTTGATCATGTTTGGGAACCGAAAAAGACTAATTTGAGACCATTCGAACCCTAGTGGAATAATGATCAACATTCAAGGGGCGTAGATCAATAATCAGTAGTTCCGTTCGAAGAAGTTGTTTGATTTTCAGTCGAGTTTGTCTCCTGTACGCCCCTTGTCCACACCGACTTGTGTACTGTAATGGAACATCAATTTTCGAAGATATTGTAGATCTGTCCCCATGGAGATAAAAAAATCCTTGCAAGAAATTTAGTTCAAATGGTAGGCGCTAAATTACCCACACTTGGTGATAAGGGGAACACTGGGAGGGCTACGAAAGTTGTCCAAATCACTCCGAGTGAGAACTTCGTTGACATGGAATATAAATACGACATTAATCACACTTTTGAAAGTGAGCATGAAGCAATACTTGAAAAGCTGACCAAGGTCAACTAGCCCCTCGGAGTGTGATACTTACCCACAAAGTGCAAGGGGTGCCTTTTTGGACATGGCTCTGCAGAGATAAGAAGAAACACCAGAAGTTGTAGAACTCTATCCGTAAGTGGGACGTTTCATTAGTCTGACAGTAGTATGACAGGTGATATGAAAGCAGGAATTTCAAGAGCCAGAACTGCGCTCGCCAACTGGCGCCATTTGTGGCGTTAAAAACCACATCGCTGGGTCATAAAGGATGAGTATACCCGACTACAATTCGGGCTACACGGCTGCGAGACTTGGTTACCTTGGGTGGAAGATAACTTTGGATCTTTGAAAAAAGTGTATGAAGACTACATCCAGAAGAATAGCTTGTAACCAACGGATCTGGAAGACGTTAAGTAGGAGACGGGTTTTTGTTAAGACACACAGAGTTTCACCCAAAGAATGCATCCAGTACTTCAAGTTAAGGTGGCTAGACCCTGTGTTATGCATGTTGAGTTACCGCCTGCTGAGATGAGAGCTATTGTTGTTGCCTAATTCGAAGTGGTGGACAGAATTTGACACGGCAGTAGGAGATGAAGGATGTAACGAAAATTTTGGGGGCTGTTCGCCTTGTAGGGTGGGGTCCAGATGTGTTTGGCTGGGAACGTTTGAAGCCATGCCAAGCCATGTCAGTGGTGTTTATGCTGTCAGTTCCTATCCAGATTTACTGAATGAGTGTTGGAATTGTAGGGAACTCGGACCGTGGGCTGACCCTTGTCCCTTCCCCTCCGCATTTTCTCCTTTCAATTATAAGGCTTTTGAATCAAATCGATATGGCTGTACAATCAAACTGCCAAGCTAGGCGAACAGACCAACGGCCACACCCAAGCCATCGATATTTCCTGGTCACACTTGTTAATACATAAAGCTGTTCACTTTATTGTGATCTGGTACTTGACAGCAACATTGCCGGTACGAGGTAGATGGCTTAGGTACAGCGTAGCGTAACCGAAGCGTTCGCTCAGTCTGTGAGGCGTTTTTCCTCTTTTCAGAAGTCTTCAGCAAAAAGGTACCTTTTCGGGGTTCCCCGTAGTTAATTTTTATTTAGAAAGTGTGGATGACTGTATCTGAACCAGATTTAGTAGACTAATGATGTAAACGAACACAGGGGGACAAGGTGGCGTCAGCGAAACGAGCTCAGTTTTAGAGAAATACACTCATTTGCAAATCAATTTGGTTTTCACGACAGACTCAACTGAATCTCTCGTTTTCAGCAACCTTGTGAGTAGTTACCTCAGTGTTAATTTTCTGTCGAGTACTTCTCAACCGGGTGAAAAACACCATCCCCAACTGCAAATTGTGTTTGGGAACAAAAGGCCTTTATATGACTTAATATCAACACCAGTAAAGCGCCAAAAGGAGAACCCCTGGGGCTAACTGTGAAAAAATAGTACCTGCACAGTGGCCTTTTCTTTTCCAGAATGAACCTAAACTGATGGTTCGCTTCTTTAGTACTCAAGTCAACTTTCTTGCCAGCGTTTGCTTATCAAAGGTTGTAGCTCTAGGTTGCACCGAAACGTGCAGAGGTGTTGTATTGTATCCCAATGAAATAAAAAGATTGGCATTCTGGAGACCAAGTCTGATCGAATGTTAGCAACACACGCAAGTTGTTTACGTTAGAAAAACAAACATAGTCCTTTTATCCATGTTACACCACTCTTTTGGCTTCTAATTCACTTGTCTTCGGCTAACCAACGTTATCAAACTGGATACCTTCCACGATCAAAATATCGATCGGCTCACTTATTCAGGCCAGTGGAATAGTCACTTGATTTGCTTGAAGAACACCACAGTAGTTCGTTACACGCTTTGTTACAGATACAAACTGCGCACATTGTTCCTGGTGTACCATTTTTCATGAAATTCAGTTATGAATCTTAGGAATTCTTTTCAAATTCGAACACACTTTTCAAATATTCGCAATCCAACCAGGTCCTATACTTGGATGAAGTGAGTAGAGGACTGTGACACCAGTGTCTTTTTTCCCCATCCATAGATGGATACCAAAATGATTCACTTGTAAGCCCAGAGAAAATTCATAGGTATTGCGGCCAAATGCGAATAGCTATCTGGTTAGTGAAAAGCCTATGGAAGTTCCCATATAGCGTGAGTAGACCGCTAATTTGTAGATTGTCTGAACCGAGGCCTGAAAACAGATTTGGTCACCTGAGAGCCACCATGTCACGTCAAGTTATCTAGGTAATGCAAAACACCAGATAGCAGCAGAATTTCTAACCCCAATGTTGTTTGTTTACGGTAAACATGGAAAAAAAACGCCGAATGCCGCTGCAAAAATTTAAGGGAGGGAACCTTGTTTACATAATCTGCATTGATTCCGAACGTGCGCATCTGTCACCACTCGTCAGCTCATATGAAACAAGTCGAATCTAGTAGCAAAAACACGTCAGGATTGATCATCCAAGTGTCAGAGTATTGCTAGAGTCCGATGCATGCATGAGAGTTGCTCGGCGGGTGTCTGATCCACACATGGTCACGTGACTTGGAATGATCACGCTCGATCTGGGCATGCATCACGGACATACTCCCATCATGACGGTAATACGCGTTTCTTCGGTGCTAATCCATTCCAAAGATTCAGACTCGGGCAGTGTGAACAATCGGGGATCTTTCTCAGTAGTACTGTGTGAAACTCAATTAGGAAGGAGTTTGGCCTGCTGCACTCAGAAAAGCATAGTACGTATGATAGTCTCTCACAGGTTAAGTGATTTCCCACGTTGTTGCCCCGCGTATCAGCTCCGTCATAGACTGTGCATCTACTGGTTGTTGAAACACCGATAACTAGGTCATATGCAACAGAATGACTGCACCGGTGGTTCGGCAATCCAACTTTGAAGGTTAGTCGCAGTTGACCACGGATGTAATCAGGTCACAGAACCACTGGCTCATAACGACTACGAACAAACGATTACAAACAAACAGGCGCCGTGACACGAGACAGTTTTCTCTGTGGTGAGTAGTATCATGGAAAGATCAGTAGCTGTTTCGTCTAGACTACAAGTCTGCTCCTTGTCGGGAACGAACACATCGCTATGAAGTCATCATTGACTTTTTTTGCTGAGATACAAAACAGATTGTCTGAGTGTTGTTTCTACGAGAGGAAATGCATGCCTAGAATGGGCAGAAGCATTCACAAGTTACACACTGATCCACTGCGCGGTCGCCGTTTGTCACCCATACATAACTTTAACTTCTTGATGAGTATTCGCTGTTCCGATCCTACTCAGAATATGAGTGACTAGTTAATTGCAGCGGAGCTCGCACTTCAGGCACGTACAAAAGACTAGTACCTCTCCAGTTAACTGATTTCAAGTTCAGTCTTTACACATTCTGCATTTTGAGAGAATCCAGGCACTAAAAGAGTATCGCCTCAAAGTTAGAAGCGGATAATACGGGCGCGGCAAAACGGAACATTCCTAAACAGGTCAGGTATTGAACGTAGGGCTTACAGTTTCAACACAGACTGATGCAAACAAGACATACATTCAGACACATGGTGTGTGACACCAAGTTGTTGGATAAAAAAGACAAACGGCTGACACTTGGTACACCTCAAGCTGGACGTCTTGGAGTGCTGATTTACACGCAAACATGAAAGCCATAAAGTGCCAAGTCACGTCCATGGGTTTTCTAGTCTAGTTTTAAAGTCCAGTATCTACCTGTTGGTGTAGCGTATCTAACCTAAGTTCGAGAGGGGGCTATAAAACTGGATGAAGCTTCCATAAGAACGGCTTTGGATAAGTTCTCAAGAAAGAAACCACGCACAATCACACCAATGGGTGAAATTTTTGTCCGAGGAGCCTGTCAGCACCTATGACCATCTGATATGGATTCCGTGAGTGGAGAATGAGTGACGCTCTGTCCTGTCTCAGTGCGAGTGAATCACACTGCTGATCAACGACTCGTGGCCGAAAGGTTGATGGTTTAGACAACTCCCTGTGGTTTCGCAAAATGCGCACAGAATGATTTCACTTACAAGACGAACCATCAATCAAGGAAAGTCAACCAACTCTCCCCCAAGGATTAGTGAAAGGAGCCGGAAATTTTGGAGGCTCACAAGTAGTGATGAAGAACGAGTCATCATCATCTATTATACTGTAGTGAAAGGAACGAGCGAAATTTTTCACACCCTCTAATTTGTGACGAGTTCAGACGTGTACAATACAGTTCACAGCAAGCAACCGCGTGATCACATCAAGTGAACATCGCTCGGTATTTCAAATCTGTCGATCCACTGATTCGCTGTCTCTGGTTCTGACCAGTTTCAAGTCACAGAGGGGTTAATTAATAAGTGCAGTGTTTTGTTTGGCCTCGAATTGAAGACACGTGAGGGACTTCAAAATAATCTGAACTTGTTCCACCATCGACTACTGAATTGTTAAATAGCGACGGATTTCAACTCGCCTGTTGGGCACAGTGGATACTTTCGGACAGACATTAGAATCCAGCCACGAGTTAAGATTTACCTCGATGTGCTTGATAAATGAGTGTACTTTTGATGAGAACTTGGAACTAACGATAGATCTTACTGGAATTATGATGAACTATTAGCTCAGTTTTGTTCGTTAATCAACCTGAATTAATGACCGTTTACACGAACCTTCAGTGTGCTCTATAAATTATTGTAGGTTTGCTGAAAACTTTGTAATGTACTGCTCATAAGGTTGCTGAAAATCCGTCGACAGCCCACGACCGGTTTCGCCCTTCCAGTTCGGGCTCATCAGGTAGGCGCAGTCCCCGGATTTCTGTCAACCTTACGTTCTACTTGAACTCAAGTTGCACGAAATTAGCGAATATACATCCATTTGCAAACGAATTGGGTTTTTTTTCGAAAGACTCACCTGGAACCCAGCTGAGTCTCTCATTTGTGATGTTCCCAGGCAACTGAATGTGCTGCAACCTTTTGAGTAGTACATTACAAAGATATACATGTATCGTGATATCTCGAATATCGTAGCGACTGAGATATAGGGCGGCCTGGTGCGGCACATTCAGTTGCCTGAGAACATCATTAACGAGAGATTCAGCTGGGTTCCAGGTGAGTCTCTCGAAAAACCAAACAAGTTTGCAAATGAGTGTATATTTGTTGAAAACTCTTCAACATTACTCTTGATCTCATTCTGACAAAACAGCCTGTAAAACTTACTGAAGCTCGACTATATAATTTCATCCACAGCATACTGTATAGCGAAGTGGTGCCGGACTTGTAAAGTAGTTCGGATGGCATGAACGAGCTAAAAAACACGTTATTCTCTGTCCATCATTCCACCTTTTGTGCATAGGATTACGCATTTCATCTGGCAAAAATGTCACTCAAGTTCCCGGTTTTTACATAGTGATAAACTACCCCCCCCCCAGTATCCATTTTTGCGTTCGTTGGACCGCACAACGGGATACTTGGTACCCACAGGTTTACAATATCCATGTTGCAGAGTGGAGACCTCCAGGCTCCTGCTTAGTACTAATTGTTTTGAGTATCTCCAGGATCAGTTCGATATGGAGAGTTTGTCTTGGACCACCACCAGGGATGGTATCTCCTTGGAGGTGGGAAGGACACATCTTGCGCTACTTGTAATGTTTCCTCCTAATGGGCCAAAAACAAGTTTTCCCTATTACCCTTTCAACCAGGTGGGGTATGGCAAACTTAGGTGTCACGCTGGTTGACCGTTTTTTTAGACGGCAACCATTAAAAAAACCTTGTATATCCGGTGAATGTGCGCACCGGCAAACAGCTGTTCACTCACTGCTTTGCTGACCATAACTGAATAAAACGTTACGAAATTAAAACGCCTTTTGTCACGCATTCAGGCCGGTAAGGGAGAAAATATTAGGGTAATGACGATTTCGCAATCACATGATATAAATAAGAGAAAATGTTTTGTCATTTTAGTGGGGTTATATGGTGTGGATGGAAGTCTGGGTTAAGTTGGCCAGACAACAGTATGTAATGTACGGGAAATACATAAATCCATGCTCATAAATTCATATATCCAGGGATATAAGCATTCGTCTATACATGAGATAATTCAGTGGCCAAGGCATGACCGGAAGGTCCGTGGTTCGAACCCAGCCGTGGCATCTCAACTGCTCCTGCCTAGGCCTGGACAAAGTGAGGGTACCTCAGTCCTCTTACGTTCGCCATAGAGGTGTCATGGTGGCCTGGAACCGAAACAGCTGTTAGTGCACCTTCATGCACACTTATTTGTCAATAAATCAGGGCTTAATTAAACAATTAATTAGATATGATACCTATATACGAAGTATATTTCATAGTTTGCTCAGATCTACCTTCACACTTGCATCGAAACTCTACTAACACCGGGTGACTTTATTAGTGCACTATTGAGGAGGGCCACAATACAAATCAGAAGGTCTATGCATTAACACAAGTTTTTAGCATGGTTGACAGTGGTGGGTTGCAACACGTATAAAAATAAATACAATGCGAAATGGGAGCAAGTCAAAAAAGGAACTTATCGTCTGTGAGAGCTCCTTAGTGAAAGTCCGGACGGTGGTAACGTGTTTTTCTCTGCAGTGCGACTGCTACACGTGTTCCATAGTTGCCCGTGGACTTGTGGAGAGTGGTTGACCTCCTGCTCCTTGCGCGCTCGCGAGTCTGTATGTGCTGACTGTGTTCGGTTTCCCAATATGAAGGTCCGTTTGCGTGTACGTGGGCATGTCAGCATATGAGCAGTTGCTACGCTCACTAGACGGTGCAGGCAATCGATGTCCGATGAGTCAGCTCAATGTGACGTGGTTTATGAGTATGAGAAAAAAAGAGGCCTCGTGATCCAGTGAGCGACTGTGAGCTGAACAGTCAACTATGTCGGTGGCGGGGTGGCTACAACGTCTTCGGTCGCTGATGCGTATTCGTGCGTTTCGCTCAGCCATATTACCTCAATAGTTTGGTCAGCGAACTTGAGGATGTTTACTCACGTCAAGACATTTGTGCACAGTCCTCGAATATCCTCTGGTCCAGGGAAGGTCTGAGATCAGAACTAGTATCTGAAACGTACCCAAAAAATTGTCAGGTGGTGCATGGTTTAGTTTTCGGTAGGACTTACAATGCAATGTTTTCATCACAAAAGCTGGTTTAGCCAAGTAAATTATACTACAGCAGAACATTTAACCTAAAAGTTAAGTCCGGTTTTTGTTTAGCTTCATGCGCCCAAAAGTTTCGGTGAGATCCCCTCAGCCAGCTTCAGCAGTGAGGCGATCTTAGCAAGCATTCGAAATATACTTTTATCAGTAAAAATTAATGCAACACTTTACAAGAAATTAGGAGTTTTGCCAGAATCTTATCTAGTTTCACTACCTGGATCAATTCATCTTCGAAAAGATCTTTACTCCTGTTAAACAGGTCGGATGAACACAACTCATCTGACTTCGATTTTGCTTCAGCACATCTTCTATCATGCAATCAACCACTTATAGTTTCTGAGTTTCGTTGAGAAAACTCAAGATGAGGCTAATCGAATGAAGTGCTGTGCACGCAACGTCTCAGACTTGACAAGCAATTGCCACGACTAGAGACTACAATTTGGCTACGACAGTGTGACCTTGAGTTCCCAATTTTTCAGCTGCCTCAAGGTCACTCACAATTTTAGGTTCATCAGGTGATCAGGTGATTATATCTGCTGCTGAGGTAAATTTCCAACATGCATTTTTTACGCTTTCGTAGAAGATAATCACTAAGATAGCCACTGAAAAGATTAAAAATGATTTTTCATCAATTTATGTTTCAGGCAAGTAGGTGAGACAAAAGGGCCAACAACCCTTGAGTTGTCGCAAGATGCCGTCAGGTTTCTATATTTAGTAGCCAAACGAGGCACATTCTGAAGAACGACTTGTGTAGACCCGATGCCGTCACCGTGTGATTTTGAAAGAATCCACAAAACGTTTGTTTATTGGAAAGGGTGCTGCATTCCCCCTAAACACTTTTTCATAGAAATTCTGGCATTAACCAAGTTCACGCGCCGACGGTTTGTTTCCAGGTGTTTGTCCGTTAGTAAGCGGCCGTTACCTTTTCACTTTATGGTCACCTTTTGTAGTTATCGTGATCTCGAATGTTTAAACCTTTTTACGAATCTTGATAAATAGGGAAGAACAAAAGTGTGTGACGATAACGATGAACTAGCAAATTTTGGATGTCAGATCAGCAAAGCTTTGTTGAGAGTGTCAACGGCGACATGGAGCAGTTGAAAAACCCTACCGTTTTGAACATCCATGTTTTCTGATTGTACACCTGGCGAAGATTGTAAAAAAAGTGCCGTGATTCAGTCAGAGCTCTGGGTGAATGCAGTGCGGCAGCATAGGGCCAAGCAACTTTCAACATATTCGGTACAGAGCTAGCAAAAATTCAGTTTCTACCAACAGAGCAGTTTTCAACTATTCACTCGTGGTTCTTCGTCACACATTTCGATGAACGAAAAGTGTCCAAAACCACACTGTTGTCCAACTCCTTTTCTGTTTGTATCAAATCTACCCAGAAGGCAGTTCACTACAACACATTCGCGAACGCGCATTGTTCCCAGTAATGTCAAAAATACATTCTTGGAATTGAATGGAGACTAGGGGGGCATTCATACAAACTGACAAGCCACTGTTATAAAGCTATCTTGGCAGAAGAATGTCAAACGACAATATTCAGATGCAAATTGGAGGGTTTAACGCATCGTGGAACAATGCAATCGCGTAATTTTCCCAATAGAAGGGCAACTGTTCCGTTTTAGGGGGGAAGTGAAACTTGCTTTTCTATATACAAAAATAGTTTATGGGTAACTTCTCGTGATACTCCGATTCGGAGTGTTTATTAGTCACCCAAGACCGAGGGAAAAGAGTGGTACGCAGTGAGTTTCTCATGTTTCTTTTTGGCCATTCACCATAGAACAAGAATTCAAAACTACTCACGGAAAGTGAGTGGCAGTAGTATATTTCACCATGGAGCATGACACTTTTCTGAACAGCAGATCACATTTGCGTTGGGTTGCTTTGACCCGTTTTTCTGGAGATTCCTGACTAAGATTCGTTCTCAGTGGATCCACAACAAGCGAACTGTTGTTGTACAAGTGAGGTGGCTTAACTGTTTAGTATTTTTCAAGCATTTGACTCTGAGGAACCAGTATTTGGAAGGATAAATGTCCCATTGCACTCTCCACTCAAAATGGCATGGAGGGTTGCAGGAAAAGACAAAATAAGATGTATTACTTCCCAAACCTCTGGCTTGATCTGTAAGTAATCTGTTCAAGACCGTACAGTTCGCAAAACAGTGTAATTTCAGCTAGTTATTTGGATCATATTTCATGCATAAACTTTCAAACGAAGAACACCAAGGGACATTTTTGACTCCTGGGTGACGGTTTCCGTGAGCAACCACTCTGTAGACCAGCATGCGGTACATGAAACAAAAATATGGACAGATCGATCCTTGAGAGTTGAACGTAGAGCAATTTTTCTCTGAGGGATACATGCAAGGTAAACGGAAAAACCGACGCACCTGGACTGAAACTGAACCCGCGCCCTCTCCTCAATATCGATTGAATGCTGCTCCGCACCGCCTGTAGACACATGAATTTCTCTCTGGTTGGTCACGTGGCCCAGTGGAACTCTGTCAGCGTCTCTATACTGGGGCCACTCACGTGACCTTCACTGTGATACAGGTGTAACCGAGATTCGCAGATGGCTTTGGTTTAAATGGATTTGAAATGGATGAGATTCTCAATGATTTTTTATTGCCATCCCGGTACATGGGGGTGGGGGTGCACACCGTTCGTCCAGTAAAAACGAGGAACTTAAATAAGTAGCTTGTCTTGACTTGAAGTCCCGTTCCTTTCAGATTCCGCGCCCAGGAAAAGACTCTGTTTTTAAACTTTCGGATTTACAAATGGGCCCACGAAAGGAATAGTTCACTGGTTTCTTCTTAGACCATCCGGCATTTTAAACTCTTTTCATAGTTGGAGTAAAGAGGCCAATTTTTCTGTTTGATTCTTAACTGAAAGCCTAACACGTGCTACATACATACGGACGCAAACAAAATGGAGATCGCGCTAAAGAAACTCTGGGTGAAATCTCTATTTTATCCAAAACTGGTCGATATCCGTGAGACTTTCTAAGCGGTCTAGAAACCATCTTGAATATGAACCAAGGAGCACATGGTGTACAGAGTCTGTAGCCTTGTCTTGGCCTACTGTTTACTGGGTGGGTGCTCTGAGCTACAGCAAAATCCGTCCCACGTCGTTCATGAACAGTTGAGTCCCACACTGCTTCCACACGTTTTCAACTAATATGGCGGTAGCTGATGTCCGCCAGCTCCTCATGTGACTCTCACAATTTGCTCGCCAGTGACATCACCCCGTCATCCAAAAGAAATCGGTATGATTTGATGGAAACGAGGATGTGAAAATTCTTGCTTGCGTAATCCAAACACGATAAAGTTCGCGGTTAGGAGGTCACCGGTTCGAATCCCGTTTGAGAACTCTGCCTTTTCGTACACAGTACGAGTGCTTTGTTTCCAACCTGTGGTATTCCAATCACTGTTCTGTCTTCGTTAAAATCACTTATCTGACCTAGATTCTCCGACACTTTTCACATGTCCTGATCCATAATCATTAGATATTAGTTTTTTTGCAGAGTCCAGTAATCGGGACTTGATATCACCTCGGGGCATTAAACTTTGCACGTCCAATCCCTTGGGAACAAAAGTAACTCAGTAGTAGCACGGTCTGCTCTTTTTCATTTGTATCATCCTCACACATCCAGTTAGCGCCACCGTCTGAATTTACAATGTGGTAATAGTCGAGCTATACAGAACCGAATTGTTGCCGTTAGTTAGTAGTATTGTTGTGTTAGTAGTATAAAAATCACCTTGGATGATCTCACTTGGATTTAAAGCACAAAAATGTGTAAACTATCCAAATCGGTGAGTGATTTTGAGGAAATCAACGAAAACTGTTCAGTTTGTTTAATGCACACCCCTGGGAATAGATCACAGTCGCATCAAACAGCCCAATGATTCTGGTTTCCGTAAAACAAAAAAACTGTTCTCAATCTCTCCTATGGGGCGACACCGGACCGTGTGTACTTTTGTCAATAGCTACAAGGAACCATGTTTTAGTGCATTGTAGCCGAGTATTAGTAACTGTACGTAAGTCGCATGTGCGTTTGACACTTCATGGTGTTTGTGAAATATCGAAACGTTTGAGTTTCCCTGGGTGTTGTTGATCCACGTATCAGTAAGAAGACCATGAATACGTCCATCTCGAAGATAAACTTGTATGCCCAATAAGCACACAAAGTAAGATAAGAGGTCCAGGTATATGTGGCTTGACCGAGGTGTCACACCAAATGAACTGGGGACATCTTAGTTACCAGACAGCTGCTTTGCTAACACAACTATCAAGAACGTTCAGCCTTTGTTAGACTAATTGCTACCTCGTACAACCTCTCCCAAGTGAAATAGCGGTTGATTTTTATCAGTATCATTGATGAGACCCCCCCAAAGACTTCCTCAAAGACTAGACCTTTTTCTTCAGATTCTTTGGTAAAACCTGTTGGGAGACAAGTGGAGTTAGTGGATCTTAAAATGAAGAGTTCAAGCATAGTAGTGTAAACAAAAGGCACTTCTGGAATTTCGGTATTTTGATTATGCTGTCTACGTGCGTCCTGTCACCTGCCACCTCTTCAAACTCCATGCTTTTGTTTTGCAAGACCAGGTACAACGTTGTCACCTGAACTACCTGTCCACTTGGTTATGTAGCTGACTAACACAGATCGGTAAATCAAATCGTTCAGCTGTCGCACCCTTTCGGTGCCTAACTGCCATGCCACCAGAATGAACACTGCCGTGTTGCCAAAGCCTAGACAGGGGAAGTTGAGAAGCAGAGGTCGGGTTCGAACCACGGACCTTCCTGTCAGTAGATTGGCGCTCTTACCACTGAGCCATCTCGCCCCGATCGATAAATTACAAGTCTCCAAACTATCGTGTGTGTTGTACTATCTGTTCACTGAATTAAAAACTACATCAGCGATGGGTTTTGCAAATTAACATGAATATATATTTTGAGAGTGATTCTTCAGTGATGAAATGGCGACTGCTTGTGCTCCCTATACTACTTCTTGAGATGTTGGCCTTTGAATTAAGTAAGTACTTTATTTACGTGGTGATTTGGTAAAAGTGTGCAACGCTTAAAGTCACGTGACGCAACGTAGACTCAATGAAAGCACTGCGCTTTGGGGGGACCAAACCCCCCCAATCGTGATTTGTTTTCCCCTGTAAAACCATAGGTACTGAAACCATTTCACAACCAGGCTGTGTTTATTAATGTTGGTTGGAAAAAACCTGCTACGTACTAAGAATAAACGATTGGTTTTTACATGTCTCTTAACGTATTTCGAATCAGAGACTACACCCCCCACTGACCACGGAAAACACGTAAATCCAGCCCATATTCATCAGCTTTTCCGTAGCCCGGCGCCAAATTATCAATAATGTTACAACGCACTGATTGTTCTGTAACCTTTTACACAACAACAGTGTATCAGCATCTGAAAAATGTCAAAAGTTGTAACACGTAAACACTTGGCAGTCTGGCGGTCCAATTACACAACGGACAGTTTTGCACACCTCCTTGCTTTGTTAAGTCAATGGTACCCAGTTCAGTCTGTGGCGCCACATCCATTTGACAACCGCAGTGAATGCGAAAGGTTAACCTCATCTCTGAGGGAAAGCTTGCACAATTGCTGCGTTTTTTTAAACCAATGGGCAGATTACACCTGGTTGTTTTTGTTCACAATGTTCTAATAATGCCGGTTCGATCTTCCCGAAAAAAGGCAAGGCATATGAACTATCCTATCCATCCTTTAGTTGAAAGATATTTCTAGTGTCTCTCAAAATAATCAGTCTTTTTTTATTGATTTATTGCCTGTGGTTCAAAATAGCTCACATATTTCCTTAAGGCTAACCAATGAAGCCAGTACTATGCGGTTTGTTCGAAAAAGTCAGTGACCTCTGGGTTCACTAATGGCCGTTGTGAACTTTCCCACCTTCATCTGAAAAGAAGAAGGCCTTCGCTGTGGAGTTATTCATTAGAAAATGTCAACTGAATAGTTACAGACTATTGGACAGGGGAGCAAAACCCTTCAATGCATCTTGTTTACAAAACTGACTATCCATCTTCTCCTTGAACGCGTCTTCCTGAACCTTCTTGGATATTCATTGACTGTTACTCAAATGCAAGCAAATACTACTAAGCGACTCCACAAAGTCCGTAACAGATCTCACTTTTCAAGAGACGCACAGCGAATTTACAAGAAGAAATCACACTACTCGCATGCTTTGCCATCAGTAGTATCACCGTTACAATCTATCTACCCCTGTCCCAATCAGTGCCGAGTTTTGCACTTCGAACAAACGGAAATTATTAAAGACAGTTAGTGTGTGAAAAAATATATAACATGCCTAGAACAACTAAGACTGACAAAAATTTGTCATTCTCGAAATTCCAAGTCACTGTCTGTTTCAATAAAAAAGACTGGGGAAGATTGGAAAATGAAATATGAGATATCCGCTCGGGTTGTTTCCCAGCACTGATATGCTAATATGGGCACTGGCGTTCACACAAGGCGCTGTCAATTGAGATTACGCTGGTCGTTCGGCCTACCTCAAATTGGGCTTTGTGTAATGGATGATGACAGCCTCATCACCGTTGAGAATATCGCTAAAATATCGATCTTTGTCGATTGGTTTGAAGAATCTACCGAATACAGACCACTGGTAATCGATGTCGTGAAGTGCGCTTCAAAAGCGTGCATTTCTTCAACTGTAAGGATTCTTTTCTTTCTATACGGGATGCTTCGATTGAACAACATGTTGCACATGCGTGCAAAGTTAGAATTTTTACAAACGATATGCCAAAATGTAATAAACAGGCAGTTTTTTCCACTGATCACGATCAATACCAATAGTAACTTTTGAAATGGCCATAACGTTTGTGAGCGAAACTCAGTAAACCCAGCTTATTTCGGGGTTACGTACCTGCTTCGTCATACTTCAGAGCAGTGTAAAGTTTCACTGGATTGAGGCCTTTCCGATGAGAAAAACGGTTCCCAAGAATACACCTGCGCACCAGCAGTTTTTAACAACCAACTGGCGGCGCCTGATATATGAACACTACTCACCTTGATTCTCCTTGAAATTGTTTTTTTCGTCATTAGTGTTGATCGGCCAAAACCAATACGACGTGGTTTAGTTTGAGGCCTTAGTATAAACGGCAAACTTTGGGTGACCCTTACCCGCAAAATGATTTGCGTACTTTCCAGAATTTCCCAGAAGTCCCTAATGTTAGCGAACTCTACTCATTTGCGAACAAATTTGGGTTTGCGAGAGACTCACCTGGAACCCAGCCAAATCAAGTAGAACATTCGGTTGACGAAAACTCGGGGACCACGCCTATCTGATGAGTCCCAAGAAGGGCGAAACTAGTCGTGGACTGTCTAAAGTTTTCAACAATCTTATGAGTAGTGTATTACATCTATACATGTAAAGCAATATCTCGAATATTGTACGGACTGAAACATGAGGTGGCCTGGCGGAGCATATTCAGTCGCCTGTAAACATCACAAACGAGAGATTTAATTGTGTTCCAGGTGAGTCCCTCGCAAAACCAAATTTGCTTGCTAATTTCGTGCAATTTGGTTTCAACTAGAACACGACGTTTATGGAAGCTGGGGGATTGTTCCTACCTAATGAGCCCCAATAAAGGCGAAACCGGTCGTGGGTTTTTCAGCAAACTTATGAGTAGTATATTCCCCAACTTGTTCTGGATAGCACCCCTCCCAAATGATTTTTCTACTTAATGGATATACGCAAGAGACCACCACTAGTTTTGAGAGAAACCTGTTGCTAGTGATGCTTTCCCAAACCAAATTTAAAGCCGAATAGCCCAGCTTGGTGTTTGAGTAAACACAGTTTATTTTCTCTATGGAAACTTGTTACGGAACAGGTTTAGTCAGTAAACACATAAGGACGAACCGGTCCGGTTGCGTAACAGCTAAGATATTACCTCTAATGGTGAATCAAGCGGTTGTAACCAAGCCTAGCAGGCCGAAGAGAAGTCGGAAGCTGTCTGTATACGCTTCCATGATGACAAGTGAACTGGTCTACGGAAAAAGGATACAGGGGTCTAAAATGTAATACCAGATAAGACAATTCTGTGGGATGGCAACATTATCAAACACAAGCATGTAACGTTTGAAACAGAGATGATGTAGTATGCAATTTTAGAAGTGAGGGTGAGAATAGTCTCTAGAAAACAACTCGGTGGTCCAGAGAACCAGGATAAAAACGGCGGTGCAGTCAAGTCCTTTCGGACACACGAACTAGAACATTGTGAAGTCGCGGTTGTCACCTCAAAGAACGCCAATATCTGAGGCCGATGAATTGCTGTGGTCAGTTTTAGGAAGAGCTGAAATCAATCACGTGACGGTAGTGAAATAAAGTCAATGGATCGAGAAAAAATGATTGCAACTGATCACAAAGACATACTGAGGAAGTTAATTTAAGCTTGCTGTGAACTCTCGAAACGTGATCACCAACGCAGGTGAATGCATAAATACAATTTGATGTTTACAGCAATTCTTGAAGCGTTTTAATTGACGCCTACCTCTTGTTTACCACAACAGCATTGGCCAGGCCGCTCGAACTGGATTTCATAAGGCTTGTAATGATAAGAAAGTCCAGAAAAGTTTGAAAAATGACGGTGTAGGGTACCAGTTGTTCGAATCTGCAACAGTGCGCAAGCCGAATGACTAAAGTGCTTCCTCTCAAATTCACAAGGATCCCTTGCAGGAAACGAGTATGCCCACTCCAAAAAAGGTAATTGCTTCACTCAAGTTATTTTCGAACTTTACGAGCCTGTGTTATGTTTAGCATGTTGGGCAAAAACAGCTGAGGTGGATCAGTTACAAGAATACCTTATCTGTTAGTTCCAAGTTCCAACTGAATATTCCGTCTCATAAGGAGAACTCCAACCGGAAGGGGAGGGGATTCACTGAAGGTTTGAGCTAGACCTGGCATGGTATGCTCACAGAAACGTGCAAACATCGTCTTCGTATACTGAGACTCATCCTTCTGGGTTTAGGTTTGAACTGTCAGTAAGTTTGCTGCAGACGGTCCGGAAGTTGGCCACGCGTGGTTGTAAACTGCAGTTCTGGAGCTAATATCAGCAAAAAACCTGTGGAGATCTTGGGGTTGTTTATCATCACCAGTTTCCTTCTACCTACCCGTTTTGAATGTGCAACAAACAAGCGAGTTGGCCGTGGTTCGCACAGTAGAATGCGTTCAAAAGCATTTGAAAAAGAAACGATCGATTCAGGAGACAGAAATGGTTTTCCCACCCAATGTATTTTCTCCTAAACTTCAAGCGAAAGCGTTACTGTGAGAGAAACGGCTGCCATAAGAAAGGACTGCTGTAAAACCGAGAATGTCCTGAAAGAACATGTTTTTTTTTCTAAACGATTAAAAATACTCGCATAATTTTCTGACCATTCTCATCTGCCTAATAAATTTGGATCAGACATGACACATGTCAAATATGCAAAATAACTGCCCAGGAGCGCAACAGTTTTCTAGTATATAAAACACAATACACCCCGTTCGTTCGCATTTACAGGTGTGCTGCAAAAAAACTCGGAAACTCGTTTTGGGACAAAAGAATCTGGATCCGTGGTGATCCGTGGTACCTGAGTCACTTTTCATTCGTGTTCCGGGATGTGTATTCTTCAGTTCAGCCAGTCTTTACATGCCCACTTGATGTGATCTGAACGTGGGTGACCCTTTATCTAGCCATCCAACCGCTCGTGGACGGACGGCTAAGTGTCCGGTCGGGTTCGAAACTCTCCGAGTTTCGTGAGATTCGTACTGCTGACGCTCCTCAACAAGGAGAAAACAGTCGTACAGTGCTTCCTGGTTTTTAGACATAGACTGGCTTCACTTACAAGACGAAATCTCTGTTGAATACTGGCTATTAACTTTTCAGATTTAGGGTAAACTATTGAGAAACTTCTAAAAGTGAATGTGGTTATTTCGATAACAGATTCTAGTGTGTCCGCCTGCGTCTTTGGGACGTTTTTCTGATATTCTAGTCACAAGATTGATGGATAGGCGGTTGCATAGAAACATTCATACGGGGGACTCACATAAGCTATATTAAGCTAACTCTTTTTGACTGCAATCTTGCTATTCTTGGCCTACGGGCAACATATCACCACACTGCCCACAAAGCAGTTTTCCATTATTTCTCTTGTCGGTTTTAGAATAGAGTATTATTTTGAGCAGGCTCATACAGTCCACAAAACGGGATTATACAATATCAAATGCTGCTGGTATGGTCAGGTTAGACAACACTGGTCATTAGCGAGTATACACTCACTTGCAAACGAATTTGTTTTTTTTTCGAAAGACTCACGTGGAACCCAGCTGAATCTCTCGGTTGTGATGTCCTCAGGCAACTGAATGTGCTGCATCAGGCCGCCTCATGTTTCGAGATATCGCGATACACGTATATCTTTGTAATGTACTACTAATAAGGTTGCTGAAAATCCGTCGACAGCCCACGACCGGTTTCGCTCTTTTTGGGGCTCATCAGGTAGGCGCAGTCCCCGGGTTTCCGTCAACCTTATGTTCTACTTGAAACCGAATTGCACGAAATTAAGCTTATATACACTCATTTGCAAACTAATTTGTTTTTTTTTCGAGAGACTCACCTGGAACCCAACTGAATCTCTCGTTTGTGATGTTCTCAGGCAACTGAATGTACTGCACACTGGTCATTGGTTTGTTCGCTGAGCTGGGCAATTTGATTGTAAACGTTTCATCATCAGTCGAGGTGACATCATCAGTGCGTTTTGTGGGGAGCGTAGTGGTGCGTAGCGGTGGCTTAGTGGTTGTGCGCTGAGTAGTGTTACGTGGGTGTGCTACTAACCAGGGGTGACCTTTGGTCGCGATTAGTTGTTCGGTCGAAAGGTTCCATTGTTTGCTCCGTTATCCATCAAGTTAAACAACACTTTTGATCAATGAGGAGAACTATTCTTTGCGATATAAACCAATCAGGTTTCTCTGTGTGTGACGTAAACATCAAGAATTAGATTACCTAATGGCATCCAACTGCTTTGGTCACCAAAAGGGTGACCTCTGCTCACTACTGATCATGATAAGTTGTACGGACCTTCTCTCCTGTCCTTAGATTTGTTAGTACAAAAAACTTATGATGTTTACAGTCTCTGAGACGATTACTTGAGTCACAATAATCAATAACTACTCGACCAAAGAACCACTCAACTCCCCAAGTTTGTATACTGACAAGCGTTGTGGAAGGTCACTTACCCAAAACCGATCATTTCATATAATTTGTTTGCACTTGTTAAGCTATAAGAGCGGACAAGAGTGAACAATTACCAGCGTACTTTCTGGGGCATCAATAAACAAAATGCTTGTAGAAAGATCACGATAAACAGTAACTGACAAAACCTCATTCTTATTCGATTTCATCACTTGGATAAAGTTGGTTGAATCACTGTCCACTAAAATTTTGAATGACTTTAAACTCCTAGTCCTTACATCATAGAAAAATTCGGTTAATATACACCAATAAAGGATAGAACTACCTCTAAATTACACGCAGTCTATCCAATCTCGTTTTCCGTTTCTGTCAGATCTTTAGTAAGCTAGATGCGTACTAGCTGCAGACAGGTGTACTTGAACACAAACATAAATTTTTACTACAGGAAACCGGAAATGGGTGCAGTGGCGGCGTTCTTAAACGATGTGAAAATTTCCCGATCGATACAAACTTTAACCATCTTTCATTGGGCTTTGCTCACCTTGTTTTAGGTCGGCTAGGTGTAAGACTACAAAAAAAAATCAACTTTCTCAAGCTGTCCAAATATGTGGTTTCAAACAAGTCGTTCATAGCTACCGACACATTGCTTTTCTGTTAGTGACACTGTGGGTGTCGGTGTCTCTGGTTAAATGGATGCCGCCGATTGGTGAGTTGTGCGGTCAGCGTAGCAATCAATGGTCAGTGGAACAACCGTGAACTACAGGTCAGTTTCTGGTAATGTTTTGGAATATTCGTAGCTCGGGTGTATTGGTTGGTAATTGATCAGGTGGCTGTTGA
>NW_008751923.1:356706-378205 GCF_000715545.1 Opisthorchis viverrini | reverse complement strand
AAAGAAAGAACGCGAGTTCATGGAGGCGTGGTACTCCACTGGTGGAGCAATAAACAGGCGCATTGAGATTGATCCTGCCTACCAGCCTCTGAGGACAAAGGAAATCCAGAACCACAGAACCCGAGGCCGGACAAGGACCCAAGGAATAAATCAATAGAACAGCAGGCTACTAAAAATAGGAGGCACGCCACAAACCAACAGATAAGCCGATCACGACGCAATAAGATCAAGAAACGGGCCAATCAGAATCCAGGTTACAGCGCAAAGACTGCTCTCTATAGACTATATAAACGCAGGCACGAAGAGAGGAACTACCCAACCAACAGCGCAATGACGATGTCTCCTCGAATGGTGACGAAACGTTTGCAAATCAATTGCCAAGCTCGGCGAACAGATCAACAGCCACCTGATCAATTACCAGGTCAGTTTCTTGTTGACCTCTGTCTGGTTGTCGCTCCCTTTCAAAATTTTAAGTCAGGCTTCCAAAAATTTTAATGACCTGTGCGCAATGAACAACGGAATGTTAGTTTTGATATGGACTGTCAACGATATTCGAGCAGCTGTCACGTGTTCTCTTGGTCTTTGAATCTTAGGTCATGGGAAGCCTTGAAAACCTATCGATAAATTGACCTAGACGGTAAGTTCGATCCACAGCTCAAACGAATGTTCGAAGGGCAACGCGGTCAGTTGACAATTTAGTAGCTCGGGTTTAATGGATCCGTTCTTCATCGACAGTAATTGAAACCAAGTTTATAAAAACCGCAATTTTGTTCAAGTTACAGCCCGTTTCATCTATTCAGTCTTGTTTGAATAAAGAAGTTCACTTCTGGTATGTCCACTTCTCGATGAAAAATCGTGTACTTGAGTGACTGTGTTTGAACGAGCCGAATAGTGAAGATATTCAAATACAGTGTATCTCCTTAAGGGACATGAATACTACCGTCAGTTAAATATGTATCCACACCGTCGGTTCTCATTAGCTGTTATCATCAATGGACAAACGTAGTCCTGTCTGGCCTGTAGACGTTTGCGGTTAAGGCGATGGTAAATTTCTGTCGAAGTCGTCAGAACAAGCAGTGTGGCAAGATTGTCCTCACGCCGGACTTATATGCATTTTCTGCGAAATTATGCAGCAGTTGGATGTGTTCTGTGGTGTAATCGATCAATAACAGGTGAATTCCGGTCGTCATTGATTACTAAGGCTGTTTGAATCCGGTTAACTAACCCACAGCTCTGCGCTCAGAAGAAGCTAATACGACATTTGAACCAAGTTCACAAACGCCGTCACAAATGACAGTGGCGTGATCATTTTTGCTCAGGGGACCTATCGGCCCCTTTACTCCCTGCGTGAAAAATTCCACATCTACCACAAAACATACGCAACTAAAGTACATTTTCGTATAAATTCGTAACTCCCTGACAATTAGGAAAAGTAAAAAACTTTCGAGAAATACATTCATTTGCGAATTAGTTTGGTCTTCACGAGAGACTCAACTGAATCCCTCGTTTATGATATTCTACTTCGTGGGGTGTTGAACAGTTTCAGCAAACTTGTGAATAGTTTTCTTCATGAGAATCTACTGCGATATCTCGAATATCGTGCCAACTGAAACATGAGACGGCCTGTGTGCAGCACATTCAGTTGTAGAATGTCATAAACGAGAGATTCCGTTGAGTCTCTCGCGAAAACCAAATTAATTTGCAAATGAGTGTATTTCCCGAAAACAGTCCAATTTGGGTTCAAGTAGAACATACAGTTGATGGAGACTCGGGGACTGCGCCCACCTGATGAACCCTAAGAAGGGCGAAACCCATCGTGGGTTGTCGAAGAGTTTTCAGCAACCTTGTAAATAGTCTCCTTTATAAAAAACTTTGTTCACCAAACTGTTTGTGTAAGAGTTGCTTTCACAAGCACACATTCCATTAGGATCAGTTTAATAACATGCTGAGTCAATCGAACTAATGGACTATACACCGATGGCCCGTTGACTAGAGTGATGACGTTCCACTAGCCAACCAGAGAGACTGTTGGACACACAGCAAAGACCGATACTCTGAGTGGCATAAAATATGGCGTATATTGACAGCCTGGCTTCAAGTGCGGGCTGAATAAATAAACCAAGCACTTCAAGCTTCAGCACTCCGTATATTCTTCACCGTTCTGTCAGTTGCTTTCGAACAGAAACGTGACTTACTTAATCCCAAAGTCGCATCCTATATTTTGTGCTATCCGTGCTCGTGGGAAACAAATCACATCAGTCAAACTCTCAGTAACCCTTCCACAACAAACGGTGAATCCCTACGTGGCTGAAAGGCTGCTTCCATGTCGGTTAAGTATGCTGAATTCACGCATCTAGCTGGAACAAATTGCTTCGTCACCACACTGACCATATTTGGACCCCTCCAATTTGTGCACTGACAACCCTCGAGAGCTCTAAACGGCCAGGTTTTGCTCCTTTGTGTGGCGCCACATCCGAGCCTGGTGCTCTCATCACTATTCCTCACTGATGCATTAAGTGTTTCCCTGGAAAACTTGTGGTCACCTTCCCGAACAGCTTTGTCAGAGAGTTTCCTGAATATGGTGGTGAGGCATGAGGCGACTTTTTTGCAAGACTAAGTTAATTTGCAGGCAAGATTTCATCCCAAGAACTCAGATTGTGGAACAGACCTATCGTCAGGAGGTGCAACCTCGGTGGTGTATTGTCCACGGGTTTCGTGGACTCTATTAATCGCATTACAACTGCTGCTCTGGTTATGAGTTTATATTATTATGATTCCAGATGAGCAAACTCACCCGAGCAGATTCATTTGTTATCATATCATCTTTTCATATATTCCGCCGAGTCTAACATGTCGCGCAGACAAACATCACGTCAAATCAGTTATTTTTTTACCAAGGTTGATGACCAGCGACTCTTCTAAATGGCAACTCAATAGCGTCGCAAAATTTTTTAGAATCCGAATCGTTCGCGCACATTCTAAAAGATGCTCAGACTGTGAAGGTGGGCGAGATGGCTCAGGTGGTTAGAATGGGAATTTACTGACCGGAAGGTCTGTGGTTCGAACCCGACCTCTGCATCTCGATTTCCCCTGTCTAGGTTTGGGTAAATAGGCGGTATCCCAACCCTCATGCTTCCCCCAGGCGGAATGTCATTTAGGCACCGGAAAGGTGTTACAGCTAAACGATTTTTTACTGCAGAGTCGTCGTTTGGTTGCTGGTGGTAAACGGGCCGTTTCTGAGTGGCAACCATGACTTAAAGTCGAAGTCCCGCATTTCTGATTAAGGCCATATATCTATTGGTCCGAGTTCTATCTACTCATCTATCCATCAATCCATCTATCTATCTACCTATTGTTTATCTATCTATCTATCTATCTATCTATCTGTTAATTTGTGCAACTGTATATCCTGTTATTTATCCATTTACTCAGTTTGTAAGCAAGACCATGCTGAGAGTAAAACTCCGTTCTGAATAGTCGATGCACTGGTATAGATAATCAATCGTCTGAAATGCTTGTATAGAGCTTTCTAGGTTGATTTAGCCCCCATATCGATTTCAGTTCAATTAGATGATTCCCTGCATACAGTCTTACCTACCTCTGAGCTGGAATCTAAGTGGGTGCCTTGAATACCATTGGGGACAAATAGTGAGGAACAGTAGACTCGGCGCCTCTTCTAAAAAGACGTAAAAAAATACATTCTGGTACATAAGTAGCTTATCCTTTTTTGAATTTTCAATCCACTAATCAAACTTGAAAATTGAAACCAATTTCTTCTCCAAACTTTCCTTATCCCAGCCCTTTTATATGAAATTCTCTCCGGCGTTAGACGCTGAGTTTCTTTTTCGTATAGTCCAACATAAAATGGTCATAAAAACGTTTACCCGGTTGAACTGGAAAATCGATCATGCGTTACCAAAAATTTGTTGGCGGAATTTCGGCTTGTTTCATTGTCCCACAGGGATTCGTAATTTGAACTACACTCATATGGACTTCAAAGCAGATGAGCCTTTTGTCAAAATACGAAGACTCTATTCCGCCTGAACTTGATAAGCTTTTGGAGAACCGCTAGTTGTCGGGTAGGTAAGAATCCCCCCGGTGTTCTTTCAAACTAGCCGCAAGGTGTCATTTTTTGACAAGGTGGTGCTTCACAGTCTTTACCTGATGGTCACATATTGGACCACATATCGGACAGTTTAGGATTTAGCGAATATACACTCATTTGCAAACTAAGTTGGTTTTTCGGGAGACTCACCTGGAATGACTGTATATTCGCTGATTCCGTGCAATTTCAAGTAGGACACAGGTTTGACGGAAACCCGAGGACTGCGCCTACCTGATGAGCCCCAAAAAGGGCGAAACCGGTCATGGGATGTCGACGGATTTTCAGCAACCTTATGAGTAGTACATTACAACGATATACATGTATCGCGATATCTCGAATATCGTAGCGACTGAAACATGGGGCGGCCTGGTGCAGCACATTCAGTTGCCTGAGAACATCACAAACGAGATATTCAGTTGGGTTCCAGGTGAGTCTCTCGAAAAAAAACAAATTAGTTTGCAAATGAGTGTATATTCACTAATTTCATGCAATTTGGTTTCAAGTAGAACATAAGGTTGACGGAAACCCGGGGACTGCGCCTACCTGATGAGCCCGAACTGGAAGGGCGAAACCGGTCGTGGGCTGTCGATGGATTTTCAGCAACCTTATGCGTAGTACATTACAAAGATACTACGATTTAGTTCAATCAGCAAGAATATATTGATCGACAGGCTGTCTGTGAAAACTATATTGCATGCAAGATGTGCAATGTAGTTAGGTTTATCAAAATACAACGGCAATTTTATGAGATTGCAGCGATTAGGGTTCAGTTTCTCAATTTAGAATATTGTGGAATAGTACCATGCCTTTGGTCGCTCAGTCGAAACGCATACGGAGTGGGCCACCCTGGGATACGCACAAAACGCCAAGTATCATATCGTTCACCTGGAGGTTTTCATCAACGAATGCGGTGATAGGTATACAGGAATAAAATTTTAAAGAAAACCGGTACCAATGTCAGATCGTTAGCTTCTAAACACCTTGTGAGGTGACACCAGGTGAGATCCTGTACAAACAAAGTTGGCAGGAAACAAAACGCCGATCCAAAGTTCGTATTGTGTCAAGCCGAAGATAATGAAGTCCACGTGATGTATTGAACAAGGTGCGTAACACCAAGTTCAAAGAATGACTTGGATTCAGGTTAGAAACAACAATATGAGATGTAAACACAAAATGGGAACAAAATAATGACGAATCCCGTTATTTCCAGTGAGAATAGAGAAAAAAATCGATACTCTGCGGGTGCTATCTCATCAATTCATCCAGCACCACCCATCTATTCTTCCTTTTACAGGAGAAATATCCAAATAATTCGGCAATTTCTTGTCGCTTGCTTATCGAATTGCAAGAATGTAACATTCAACGGTTTTTCAGTATTTTTGTACGTATTCTACTGTGTTGAGTAGCTAAGTTTTTTTTAATTGGTTAGGTTATTGGTTTATCGACTGACCAGACCCACGTAGGCTTCTAACTAAATCCAGGGTAATGCCAGGTCTCAACTTGGAGCTATACAGTAGTTTTATGCAGAATTTTTAGCCTACTTTTCGCAACTAGTTGGCCACAGACTGTCAACTTGAAAAAGTGGCTTGTTCATCGCTTATTAACTCTATGCAGCTTGGATACTTAAAAAGTAGTGCACGGAGTATGCAAGAGCTCCAGGGAGCCTGCTCAAGAGCTGAAAGTTTGCTGGTAGGACACAACAAGATGGTGGATCACGCCGAGTATCAACCGCAGACTGATATGATGGCACTCAAGCTCCGATGGAAAAATAAGACTTTAGATCCTGGAGACCAGTTTGACAAACTACAAACCTTCCCGGACAGGAACACTGTCGCATGACTGAAGGCATCCATCTATCTATCTAGTCTGCTAGAAACTGGTGCTTGATCACGTGTTCAACGAGACCCAATGGTCACAAGACTTCACTGTTCTAAATTCCCAATAGTATGTTTAGGATACGTCAGACAAAAGAACCGAGTGTGGAACGTGGGTGTACACTGGCGAAACCTGCACAAATCTTTGACCAGATCGCTCAAACCACCCCCAGTAGCTCTACGAAAGTTTGTTTGAACGCATTTGATAACCCCATCATGTCATCCTGCATACAAATTAGGTATTAAGGGAAGACTCTACTGAATCCGGCTTGATCTCTCTTTTGCGATTGGTGAATTCCTTTCAATTCGAGTTCATGTAGAACACAAGATTAAGTGCGCCCACCCTGATGAGCCCCAAAAAGGGCGAAACCGGTCGTCGGCTGCCAAAGTGTTTTCAGCAACCTTATCAGTAGTGTGCATCGTCTAGACTAAAGTTTCACCTTCACACTATACGTTCACCAAGCTTGTTCATCTCTAAGAATGAGGTCCTTGATCTGTTCTCAAAGAGCCAGATATCGGAAGAACCCAACTGGAACACATCCTACACCTTTCGTTGCTTACTTCCCCGATGAGCTACGATAGGAGCTGCTGCTACGCGCAGATTCAGTCGATGCTAGCTATACCTTGTACCCATCATTTAACTGCTGGTCTGCTTAGAAGTGGTACCAAAAGCTTCCCGTTACTGTCATTCACCCCTAAAGAATGGACGCCTAGACCGCGGTGTCTGATGGACGATAACATCTGACAGACAGAAAACTGCGCAACGTAACTAATTTAATTTGGAAATCTAGATAAAGATAGTGAAAGGAAGAAGGCCTTCGCTGCGGAGTTATTTATTAACAAATGCTAGCTAAACAGTTACAGACTATTGGACAGGGAAACAAAATTCTCATATGCATCTTGTTTACAAAAACTGGACATTCATCTTCTCCCGAGCGCGTCTTCCTGAACTTTCCTGGATATTCATTGACTTTTACTCAATTGCAAACAAATGCTACAGAGTGACTCCACAGATTCCGTAATAGATCTCACTTTTCAAGCGACGCAAAGTGGATTTACGAGAACACATACTACTCGCACGCCTATTTGTCAGTAGTATCACCGTTACAGTGGTAGCACCTCTGTTTGACCGTGACTTGATGTTATCACCCAAAAGAACTGAATGAGTAGGTGAGTGAGTGCAGACGTGACCAATGCGTCATATGAAGGGTGAATGCTTATGATTTTTTGACGTCGAAAAGATATTCATAAGCAAATACCTTCACAATGATTATTTGTTTTAATGACGTTTTAATGACATTCGTTCACATCACCATGCAGTTGTCCTCGATGTCAGGTGACACGGTCAATAGGCAGCGCAATCAGGCGATACTGAATGCGACAAACTATTCGTGTGCGAAGCAATTTCGCTGAGCTTTGGAATAATATTGATTTGCAGTAAGTATTTCATAAAACATGGGGAACAATCAGGCTCAGATATTTTGAGCAACGAGTGGCTAACTAACAGGCAAATTAGTTGTGGACACGCAAACAGAAAAGCGTCATAANCCAGGCTTGGGTAATGGTATTGACAGGTTATTTGTGGAGCAAGCTCTCAGGTGATCGTCGAAGCCGTTACTAGTAGTGTATAAGTAGTAAGGTGGTTTAAAAAAGTAAATGAATTCACGTGGTAAAATCATTTTTGACCCTGTTAAAAGTGTAGCCTTTGCCTCAGAATTATTCGGTAGATTCTATCGCCTGTAGTGTTTGTCAGGCAGTGCTACTGTGGTCCCATCTGTTAACTTTTTCGAGTTTTTTATTCATCCTTGTGATTCAAAATGCACGAATTAGACCTCCCATGATGGGCAGTTAACAACAATTGACATTCTTTAGCGACTGATTTACACAAGTCACAAAGATACCTTTCCCGATATTCATTGGAACAGATCTGTTGTGTCAAATATATATTGCCCTATGATTTCCGTCCTAAATGAGTGAACATATTTCATGTTCTCCCTTAAATCCAAAAGGCTCCCACTTGTCCAGATGTTTGTGGAAAAGTCTTCACAGAGCATCCTGATTGTTGTTGATATTCCCAAAGACATTAGTTTTGCTCATGTAATCCAAACATGCTGAGTCATCTTCAAACAAGCTCTGTTTAAATTTTTCAACAGAAAATACTCCATATCTTTTATATGATCTAAAGGAGGCTTACATAAACCACTGAAAAATACGTCTGCCTTCAGTAGTATTTTGGCCAACTAAGTCACAAGTTTGTGTTACACTGTAAAACGTTTGGAATATAGTTGGAAAATGTTTGAATTTTGTTCCAGAGTAGCCAATGAAATGTGCGAAATGTTGATTGATTGTTTGGTTGATTGACTGGCTGATGTATCCATTGATTGATGGAGTGTTTGTTCGATTGGTTGATCGAGTGATTGATTAGTTAAGTGATTATGTGGTGTGCGTGACTGATTTTGTCTGGTGCAGTCGGAGATCCTCGTCAAAAAATCCTCAGAGAGAAGGCGTAGCGCGCCAAACGAAAGAAATTACAGTCAACCTAGAAGTGGATCAGACGAAGAATAAGTTTAGTGCGTCTTCCATCTGAAAAGTCATCAATCAATGAGGCAGTCAGTATGTGATCATGTGACATGGTTTCCGTGACTGAAGAATGAATTGAACTATATCGTGCCTAAGTCAGAGGTAATCATTCTGTCGTTCATTCGTTAGAGGCCGAGTGGTCAAGTGTCCAACCACTAGCCATAATGTTGCTGGTTCAAAACTGACTTTCGTGAGATGCACGCTTTTGAAGGTGCCCCCAATAAGGATGAAACCGTTGCACAGTACTCCCCGACTTTCTAGCCTTACGGA
Source organism: Opisthorchis viverrini (assembly GCF_000715545.1). Lineage (NCBI taxonomy): Eukaryota > Metazoa > Platyhelminthes > Trematoda > Opisthorchiida > Opisthorchiidae > Opisthorchis > Opisthorchis viverrini. Next base: position 369,376 of record NW_008751923.1, on the reverse strand, counting down.
CACTATGAGACTTCAATTGAAGAGTAACAGTGTAGAAATTCATTTGACTTTTACCGATGACCTATTGCCTAGGGAAATTTTGATATACTACTAACAAAATCCTTGCGTGAACTTCTGTGGCCACAGAGAACGTCACGTTACTCTTATAACGGCACAACAGTCATGCAATTATTTTTAACGGTTATGTAACACTCCTGAAATGGGCACAAACGGGATACTAGAAAGTCATGGTTATACGGCAAAAGGCTGCTTGTTTCAGCGAAACAAATTTGGTTTTGCGAGAGACGCACCTGGAACCCAGCTGAATCCCTCTCCAGGTAAGCCTCTCGAGAAACCAACTTTGTTTAAAAATGAGTGTATTTTGCTAATTTCGTGAGATTTGGTCTCAAGTAGAACAGAAGGTTGACGGAGGGACTGCGCCCAGCTGATGAGCCCCAAGAAGATCGAAACCGATCGTGGGCTATCGAAGAAGTTTCAGAAGCCTTATGAATAGTGTAGTAAGTCTATGCTTGATTCGGGTTTCAAATGAGGTCCCGTATTGATTTCCAATCTTGAAGAGTTCGAATTCACGACGCAGAGACCACTGGCGAGATCCCGACCCAGTGTTGTCTTTTTCAACCAGAAACTGGATCATTCCAGTTCAACAGGCTGGCAGGTTCAGATCCAGGCTGCTCACTAATCTATCTTTTGAAAAAAAAATTGGTAACAATCCTTTCTCATCTCTCGTGATTGGTAGTAGAATCGATTGGTTAGGAGTAGTGTTCTGCCCACAATTGGGGTGACCGCGAATTTTGTCGTTACCCTCGGTGTTTGTGTGTGTGTGTGTACTGGATATAGTGAGACAAAACAGTCCCCTGCTCGACCCTGTGCACGATAAGCTTCCAATGCAATTAAGAATCTCGCTGGTCTCCTAACGGAAAACCGTTTTGCATAAATTATTGGAATGGGCAATCAGTTGCTAAGCTGACAAAACGAATTGTAGGAGAATGAATTTTTCTGAATGAATAAGACGCGTCTTTGACCGTCTATCGGCAGCACCCATTTTGAGGTTAAATTGACTTTGTTCGGGTCGACAAGTAACGGATAGATTGAAAAAAATACTGTCGCCCGCGAGTGGAACCTGTCTGGATTGGAGAAAATTTTCTTTGGCCAAAACATTAAAAATCTACAGGTTCGGATTCAGGAGAGAAACGAAGCTGCGATACAAATTCTGAAGCCGTGTAAGAAGAACCACCTTTCAGGTGTTGTTCGACGCAGTTTACTTATCGGGAATCGATTCCACACGGAAGAAACCAGGCCTGTTCGAAGCCAGGATGAATTTATCTGGTCCAACATGTGAGTGTTATACGCGCAACCTGCGAGTAGTTAGGCGATTGAACGTTGCGCCCTCCTGGCTTTGCAGAGCATTTAAGATCATGGGACGCCACTTGAACAACGTGCCAACTAGCCTAGCTTTAAGAAGAAGGCACGTGCCACGGCTTCTCATCCATTAATTCACCACCGAAAACCCGAATGCCGGCAGGAGTGACCGGGGACTTGTAATTTAGAGTCATTCCAACGGTACATACCAACATCAATAGTGGGAAACACATGACACCGTCTCGAGGCAGTCCAACATCATTCTGACAAGTGCATCCATCTTCCACGATCGTACAATTCTGCAATCGTTGAAAAAGAAAACCGTTGTTTGGTTTGGCTAAAATCATCCGCACCTTCCAAGCAAGGTCAACTCTTTATTGGGTTGTGGTCATAGTGTTTTCGGTAAGTGGGGCTTTATCCCACACAAATAAGAGATAAACCCGGATGTATCATCCAAAAAATATCACAAGGACGCCTACTGTTATTCTTTAGACGTGAAAATGCTCCCGACTTCAACTTGAAAATTTGTCCCCAAGCACAGTTTTGGAAGATCTTCACGATGAATCGTTGCCAATAAACTGCAAAAGAGCTGCTATTAGGCTATTGGACTTGAGTTCGAATCCATACACACTAACGGGGGAATAGGCTGATCGGTTTTATCAGCAAGCATCGAGCCCAACCCAGAGGCAGTCACACGATACCATTAGAAACAAGAAATAATTCGGGCGGATGCGCAGAGTTTGTCCCAGTTTCTTTCATCTGCAGATTTCAAACAAATTTGACTACCAATTCTCGGGATAGCTGATGCGTCAACCTAAATAGGGACTACAAATGAAGAAACTGCCGTTGCACTTTGTAACTGGTGTAAGGAGGAGAGCCATTCACCGCGGAGTTGTTTGTTGGCAAACACCAACCATACGGTTACAAACTATTGGACAGGAAAGTAAACATCTCATATGTACCTCATTTTAAAAAAAAAACTGAACATCCCCACCCATCTTCTTGAACTTTCGTGGATATTCATTGACTACCACGCAATTAGGAATGAACGCTGCAAAGCAGTCCCACAGGTTCCGTAATAAACCTCATGGGATGCACCTTCCATTAAATGTGAGGCGAAGTTACGAAAAACAACATACTACTCTCATGCCTCATCAGTAGTATCTGACGTTAAATAATTATAGACCTCGTTGTGGGAGAGCGCGTAGTCGTGAAGGTGAAATCAATCTTTGGATGGACGTTCACCTCGACCCCTGGCACAGCGCATCATTGTTGAATCATCTTCTGGTGATTTTGAATGGCTATTCACACCAAAATAGAGTTTTATCGGAAACAAATTCACTTCGCCCGTAAGCTGGCCAAATGTATGACGGTCTCAGTGACGCCGCTTTGAAAATAGGCTAAGTTTCCTTCCTTGAAACATGTACATTCGTCTATCCAAACACGAAGGACTGATCGGTGTCGCGATGAATGTACCTGACCAACGATAGACTGCCTAAAGTTATGAGACAAGACAATCGTCGCAGCTACCATTATTTAGATTCATTCAAAATTTCAAAACGTAACTGTTCCTGTTTCAGACATTTCTATCTAAGATAGACATTCAAATAGTTCGATTCACTCGATAATCAATCAACTGTATCAGATTTGCTAGGCTTATCCAAGCCTTTCTTTAGCAAGAATAGTCAAACACCTTGATTTCGCTTATGATTTCGCTTATTCCAAGAAAAAGACTACGAGAAATCTCAGCTATGTTGGTGCAACCGGCTTTTCATGATCGGGCCCTCGTGACCCCTGCAGTGCGTATTTGGAAACGCTGCAAGAACTGGCCACTATTCGATGTCTGTGGCACCCCTATTGTCAGTTTTCAATAAGTTTCTATCTGAAGAAATGTCTGGAGGTGTAGGCATCTTGGAATGCTTGTGGTAGGCTAGCGGTAACTCACATCTCTACCCACTTTTGTTCTTTTATTCACCAAAAGGCGTTCAAACGATTTGTCGCTGTACAGCAGTGAAGCATCCGTATTGAACAATGACGATATGCTCTCAATGGTTGTGGTGAACTAACTGCTGCCGCTGAGACTGGCCCCTGAATCCTCCTGGTTCTTAATCCATCTACACCTGTAGAAGGTCTTCTAATGGCCGGAGGTTTCAACTTGCACAGCTTTTCGAATATCATCTTTCGTGTCACCTGTTTGCCAATAGCTTTGGTTTAAACCAAGACAAAATAATGACCAACGTTTGATGGTAGACTCTCTTCCTTTCGGAATTTTCCCGACAGCGAGGCGTTCCGCCGAGTCTACACCACTCTGGTAGTTCTTGAAAAGACTGACACGAACGTGTGTTGTGGACTGTCGTCTGCGAAGAACTCTCGGGACAGGTGTCTTTCAGATTAGTAAGGGCTAGGGCAGTGGATCCTCAACAAGACAGAGGTGATTTTGTGACAAGTTTGGCCAATATGTCGGTGTGGGATTTCGCCAAGCTAGGAGATTGTCATTCCTTAGCCAGTCTTGCACGTGGGCTATCGTCAAGTGACGGTGTGGTAGCTGTGCAGAAAGTCACGCGGTCTAATCCCTTTCCATCTCTTATTCCGGAAGTATTCTGGAAGTAGTATTCGCTAACTTTTCAGGACCGGAGGGAATTTTCCGATCATGTTACTAAAATATTCGCACAAGTAGATGTGAGATTCACAGTTGGGCTCAGGAAAAACTGTGTGATGAAGACAGAGGAAAATTTAACTGCTGCACGACACAGCCGGTATATTCGTCTTCAGGTGCGATCTATAGGAACGTGTGAAGTGACCAAGACAAGGCCGGCTGCTTATTCAACGATGAAAAGCATGACCGATGGTAAGTTGCACGGTTCCCCAACCGAAAAAGCTGTCACTCACGTCGCTCCAGCGTTCAGACGTGACAACTCATGTGCCCCCATAGTTCGTTGTTGGAATAGGAGTGACCTGTTCATCTCACACGTTGAGTTTTCAAACCCGGGCACCAGCCAGCAGCCAACACTAATGAGGAACTCAGATAAGATCGAAACTCACGTCCAGCGCCTGCTTCCATGCTGGGGTAGTAAAAGGACTGCGAATGTGGATAGTTGTAGCGATTTATTCACTGATGAACAGCAGGGATATGACCGATGTTTTATACGGCACCCCAAGACCAGTCAGTGATCGATAGTGTACACGTGACTGACTGAGGTCATAAAACAGCACCCGCTGTTAATGACTCTGGAGACGGTTAGTGTCCAAGAATTTCTACCATCTGCTTTCAACTTCCTCCCTTCTGTCATCGCCTGCCTAGGCAGTGTGGAACTAAGCTGAACTGTTTGGGGATGGGGTTCGAGTTACTTGCAAACTCAAGACTGATTAGAAGGGGTTTGAAATGTTGTATGCCGCAGGGAACGTGACCCAGTCAATTCCGTGTGCAGTTTCTTCAACGTTGAACCTCTCCGAACCTCTAGTCACAGTTTGGGTTGGCTGTTTTCCTCCAGTCTTTTTAATGCTTCTTGGACGCAGTTTATGGTCGACTACTGTAACCTTGAAAGTGCAGATTAGAGCATGTTTCGCAGGGAGACATTTCGAAATGATGTATCAGTCTGAGACACACGTAGGCCCCTCCCTATTCGGACGTCCTTCAGGCCTCCGACTCAGCGAACGAGCACCGGACGTGGTAAACTTCAAAGGCTTTTGTGACGCAAGTCAGCAAATTGGGTTTTAACTCTGTTAACCTCAGGGACTAACCGCATTGGGTCAGAATGTCGAGGAGGGAGGCTGTTCAAACCTGGCAGACTAAAACCCGCGTCCGATTGAGCCTTATAACTCTAATGTTGCAGGGGCCAAAAATAAAAATGTACTCATCAACTGTTTCCGGGAATTCGCAACAAAATATTGATCTCATTAAACGGAGTATTGTTATGGAAGAATTTTTCAAACCCCAAAGATGATTGCACGCTTCTCGGCTCTATATTCCTACATACTTTCAAAAACAGTCCGGTCGGACGTTACCAACACCGGATGGGCAGATTTTGACTCTTCAGACTCGAAATAATTGGCGGCGGCTGACTTGTGAATGGCGAATTGCAGAAGAGCTGGATTGCCTGAGCCGTATGCAAATTGAACAAATTCAGTTTACCGAAAAACACTCACTGATCCGAGTGGCTTTCCTTTGTTGGTAGCTCGAATTTTCCGACAAATCTCCCCCTTTCGAGGCGGATGACTGGAAGTGAACGATATCCCAACGGTTCGGTTGTGTCGCGCAATTATTTCCGCTTCTCAATCATCCGAATAGAATTCGCGCTTGTGAAAATGTTTCTGCATCAGTGCCTGTTGTGTGTGTGTGTGTGTGTGTGTGAAATAACCAAATATTTCACCGGTAGATGAAAGGGAAATATTCAGTGGTACGACTCGTGTGACTCGCGGCCTAGTTAGTTATGCTCGGATCGAGGTCGGCACCTAAATGTCATCCACATAAAGTCATCCATTTGAACAGCTACGTCATAGGGTATCTGTCATTTCTGGAAGTACCCCTGCAGACTAAAGCCATCGAGCTAAAAGTCTTGTGATTAGCGAATATACGCTCATTTGCAAACTAATTTGGTTTTTGGTGAGGCTCACCTGGAACCCAGCTGAATCTCTCGGTTTTGATGTTTCCATTACAAATATATATCTCGAATATCGTAGCGACTGAAACATGAGGCGGCCTGGTCCAACACATTCAGTTGCCTGAAAACATCAAAACCGAGAGATTCAGTTGGGGTCCAGCCAGGTGAGTCCCTCGAAAAACCAAATTCGTTTGCAAATGAGTGTATATTCGCTAAGTTCGTGCAATTTAGTTTCATTTAGAACATAAGGTTGACGGGAACTAGGGGACTGCGCCTACCTGATGAGCCCAAAGTGGAAGGGCGAAACCGGTCATGGGCTGTCGACGGATTTTCAGCAACCTTGTGAGTAGTGCATTACAAAAGTCTTGTGATTCCCCGAAAGGAACGCAGTTTCGTAGGACTTTCACCACAGCGTTTAGTCCGTGTTGTGTGTGGTCCCCTAGACTGCATCTCAAAAAGGAAAGCCATATACTCTCTTTGTCCTAACGGAATTTATCAAGTGGGTGACTACTCACCGTGTCTCAAAAAGCATCTAACGCCACTCAAAATATGTGTATGAGGTGGGATGGTCTATCCCCGATCAGAAACATATGTAGTCAGGAAGAAGAAACATTTTCTACCTACTCTTCTGAGAAATTGTACTCTAGAAACACCAAGCACACCTTCAATAAGTTAACAAAAAAAAACGAAGTTTGTCTTTCTGCTGAGTGACGGTTAGTAACCTAGCACTGCTCAGCTCTCCCAAATTGGTTTCCCCATAGCAGGAAATGTTTTACATTTTGCTCAGTGCATGACTTGCTATACCTGAATTTTTACCGGAATATCCAAGCGATGGATAGGGTCAGAGAAGCCGGGGGAGGTGCTGTGTGAATTTCACTTCCTCCAACTGAAGGACAGTTGTTATTGGAGAGCATCCTACAGACAGACAGACAGACAGACAGACAGACAGACAGACAGTATGAAACAGGGATTGTTTGTTGGTCGACCTACTGGTCGATGAAGGCGTCTGTTGGGCACCACATCCGCTGCAATTGTGGTGAACTTTCGATGATTGACAAGGGGTGAAGCGAATGGTTATTGATTACCTATTTGTGGGTTCTTGGTCGTTGAACAAAAGATGATAGTATCATCTGGAAGTAAATTTGAAAATCTTTGTTGATACCTGTTTGCCAGAAAAGTCATTGTATCACTCAGTGACTTCTGAGAAAAAAACGGATGAGAAGGCAACACCGAAAAACGTTAGACGATCTCGGGAGAGTGGCTTAGCCTGGTCGAATTGGTAACTAACAGATCTGGACACTTTGCTAAATCGAATTCACCTCCCAAGAGCGTTGCTGTAATAAAAAATCACACACACGGTATTTTCCATTCCAGATAACCTTAGGTGAATTACACTCTGCAGTGTCCACATGGCTGGCTATATTTGGATTTCAAGGTCAGTTTATCCTGAATGTTAGACGACATCATTTGGTTGGTGATCTGGGAGCTACTATCTCCCAAGTATAATATCATTGTAACGGTGATACTGCTGATGGGGAGGCATGCGAGTAGTATGTGTTGTTCGTGGAATTTCGCTTTACGTCTCTTGAAAAAGGGAGATCTGTTGTGGAATTTGTGGAGTCGCTTTGTAACATTTGCTTGGATTTGAGCACTGAATGATTGGAGTCAATGAATATCCAGGAAAGTTCAAGAAGACGCGTTCAGAAGAAGATGGATGTCCAGTTTTTTTAAATAAGATTCAAATGAGAGTTTTGCTTCCCTGTCCAATAGTGTGTAACTGGTCAGTTAGCATTTTCCAATAAATAACTCCGCAGCAAAGACCCTCTTCCTTCCACCATAACAAATCAGTCACTGTATACTTAAACCAGGAGGTAGGTAAGCACTCCGGAGTTGAAAAACTCTGTAAAAGGGTATGCTGGTTTATCCATTTGCGTGGAAGGCTGGCAGTCATAGATATTAACCTCAGGATGCTGGCTAATGTATTTAACCAGTGGTCCATATGGGACGTTACTGGCGAACGTTTTAATACCAGGCGCTGCAGAGCAATCATCGAGTCAACGATCTACACCAAGTCTTTTTCATAGGTAATCTCAGTGGCTAAGTATGATTTATCCCTTTTCCGATACCTTGTAGGCCGTCAGATCACCTTCGGAGAAGCTTTCTCCATCGCAAAAAACGTTTTAATTGGTTATGCGCTTGGGCAGTCAGTTCTCTCGCAAAAAAGGCCTTCCCCCGGAAGAAGTCGAGTCTCCCTGATTTTCTGGAGTAGCCTTCACAGAATAGGGGAACTTGTTGGCCCGTTTATCTTCTACAGCCAATCAGCCGCTGACTGTATGTGGGATACGGTGAATGAACGGAATGTTCTGAATCGGTCTTGGCACAACTCGTCAAATAAACAACTATTCAGCTAGGTGGTTCTCCCATAAGTTCCTGATGTAAATGAGATAAAACGCTGAAGCATTGCTTTACATGTGAAGGAGGATGGAAGGCAAACTAGAGCTTCTTGCAAGGCCAGAGAGAGGTTGGGGGGTTGGATTGCGCGACAATTTTCAACTGAACAGATGTGTTGTGCGACATCTCACGCAGCTATGAACAATTAGAATGACCGTTGCATTCATTGGTACGATATTTGGAAGATGGTTTCGCAAGATGAGGTCTCCGGACTTACGGAACAACAGTTCAATGGTTCTTGGAGTCTAGAACCAGTGTGATCATGAAGTGTCCTAAAATAATGTTTCATACATAGCATGTGTGAGATTTTGTGAGTTTTGTGAGTAGAATCTCAACCGCGGTTGACCCTTACTCCCGGGTTCATGACCTTTCAGTTGGTCAGGATCGCCGGAAGTTGTAGCCAAGATTGCACGTGTAACTCACGCACCAGCTTAACTCTGGATAATGATTGAAGACGCTTCCCTTAGCAAACTCCCCTCTGTCATAGTGCACCGTAGATGTGTGCCAAATTTGACTCGATAGGGGGGTTCCTTCTGAAATTTTGAGAACCACATAGTGTCACACACACACACATGGTCACACCCGTTCCACAATCTGGAAAGGCGTATCTAATCTCTTATTGAGTCAGGCCACAACAGCGATCACTCTGTCATAAACGTGTGCTTGGATTCGAGCTACTTATTCTCTTTTCTCCGTCTCTTGGCCAATTCTTGGTGGTTTATCTCAGCAGTTTATCTGAGCCGCACGTATAAGAAGCATAGGAGATATTGCACTCTTTCGAATCGTACTGCTTGTGTAATGAACCTCTTTGTTTCAATATTGCTTCACACTGAGACAAACCCTTTGAGGTGAGTTTGCGACCGGTAGTATTCCATCACCACTAGCGTCGCACATCTCGCAAGAAATGAACTCAAGTGTAGTGTTTCACCTGTGTTGTGTGCAGTGACTGGAAACTCTACGGAATATCTCTTCTTTCCCAGTATCTAGCGACGCGTTTTGATCAGCTGTGTGGGGTCCCGTGAGCATCACAATCTTACTTTATGAATCTGCTGTTGTCAAAATCCCAGTTTCTTGTGATATTCAGCTAATGTATAAATTGGGTTGTGTAATGCAATTTAAAAAATGAAGTATCGCAAGTGGGCATCCACCTGTTTCCGGCTGAATAACATAATAACTGATCTGAAACATGTTGAATTTCTTGTTCCTCATCCGGATGTAATCAGCTTTCCAGCTGTTATTTGGGTACTCGAAACAGTGACTAGTGTTTAACTTCTAGGATTTTGCCTTTAAATCATGCAACTGTAGGCAAATATAGCACGAAATGTAGGCATCATCTACCGTCTTCAATTTATCATAAGGGAATCCGGTTGGCATGAATGGAAAAAATCGAACGGTTTTATGGTTGTTTACTGAATACTTTACACAACGATTTTGCCTGTACAAGCTAAACTACACTACAGCCTTGGAGTCAACTCGTTTATTATTAGTATTTTCGCTTGTTGTACAGTAGTGTGATGTCGTAGCAGGTCTGGTCTAGGTGTGCAATCGTTTAATACGACCAAACTAGTCTTAATCAACGTTGTCCGCTCGAATAGCAAATAAAATTAGGCTACTCACAAACGCCAAGTAGGCAAGATCAAAAACCTAAGCAGCGCACGATGCTTACATAATTACTCGCCACCCTATTTTTCTCTCGCGAAGGTGAATTTTCGTTGAAGTTTTAGCCGTGCCAAGGTGCTAAGAACGAATCACATAACACAGCGTCAATACATTAATATTTTACCAACCGAGTGCGCAACTTCAAAGGTTGTGTCACGATAGCCCACACTACTGCATCTGGAGGCAATGACTAAGTCATGTAATTTAGATTCGACTACAAACTTCCAACATCGCTTTCTAAAACATATCACACAGTCGTAACTGTGACCGATTGAATGCACAGTTAAAATCAGAAGACATTTCGTCATTCATAATATTTATTTTCCGTTTAAGTGATACGAGCATTTTTGGCCCGAAACTACTAAAATGACAAATAAGGTGCAGCATTTTACAGGTCTGTTTGATTATGATGTACTTAAGACGATAATTTCAAGACATCTGCGATGTTCATTCCTCTTAAAGCAACAGGAAGCGTAGTTGTCAGCAGTCAGAAAAATTAAAGTTTTTCCGATGAGTAATGCAGGGTATGAATACCTTCGCGGCTGTTCAGATACTCAGGGCACAAACACATCTGTTAAGTAAACACGCCGGTAAACACCAAGTCTGTTCCTTGTAGGCAGAGTGGTGTATAGAACCAGATCAGCAGTAAACTATGGTGCTTCATCCTCTAAGCATTCTGAGTGAATGAGAAAGTATGCAGGGAACATGTAGTTAGTCAAGCTATGTTCACTGCATTGTTACCTTTCCAAGATTTCTGTGCCTACCTGAACCGTCTTCCAGGGAATGTCACGGATTCACACTTAAGTTGGTGTACACAAAATTCATGTATCATCAGATTGCTTCCGATATGGTTAGAGCTGTAAATTTTGTCATCTTTTTTAGGTGACAGCGCCACTGAATCCACAAACGAACACGGATTCGAACTTTGATTGTCCTTCGACGCGCCGAGGCATTGCATTCCTTGGACGTTACCACTTCTAACCGTCGGTAACCACATCGAACCGATCTAGGTGAGCGAAGTAAGTCTTTGAAAATTCTTGGGCCCTGGTTGGGATTATTAATTGCTACTGTCCACCCCGTTCGTACTGCTTACAAAGTGAGTTGGGTGCAACGCTGTCGAGTCACACCTGATTGGTTCTGGCGACTGTTGTCCCCCGTTTTGACGCATGCATGCTCGTTGTTCAACCACAAAGGAATCTATTTGCATGTGTGTAAATCGCTTTGGCAGTTATACATGACTTTATCATATCTTTGTGTATTTTGAACTTTGTATATTTTTTAAACTTTGCATTCTTACTGCCTTCCCCGTCTGTACAACTGTAGATTATTTGCGCGGAAACAACAATTCATTGTGAACCTTTGCGTCTTCTGTATTTCCTCCATCTTTCCTATCCTCTCTCGATTGCGGTTTTCTTAGTTAGTACGTTAGCACGGCCATTCGTTAGTCTCATTTATTCCAGCCTGGAGAGGACACTGATGGAGAAGAGCTTGGCTGTCCTGGGTTTCGCTCATTCCAAACCGTATGGTCAACTCGACAAGCTACGATAAGGTGAGCACCTTGTGTATGCACACTACTCAAATGAGCTTTGATTTCTGGTTTTCGCGTCCTTAGCTTTTACTTGAGGGAAATTAATTAAAAAGTATTTGATTACCACTCATTCTGCTTCGGCGAAACGTCTCACTTGCAACGGCGTAACAATCGATACAGAAAATTTAGCTTAATCTACTTTCGAATTAGTCACCTGACAGTACATTTGAGGCCGCGCCTTGTGCGATGCGCAAGGTTAGAGACACCTTGTTATACATTATTGCTCAGAACCGCCGTCTGCAGTCCTAAGATACCTGTGGGTTATGAAATGCTGCCAATGGCACAGAAGCTTAGCATATAGGTCTCGCATGATTCAACTACTGTTTTTATATGTATAAAAAGACCAAGTTATACCGGCCTCGACTTACCCTCCTATTGTTGTTCAACCTCATAGTAGTATCTACCAGGCACACAGGAAGCTGAGTGCCAACCCACGAATGGTTCCGGCACTTTCTCGAACTAGACCTCAGATACCATTGGATCGATATTCCTAACGCCAGTAAGACTAACCTACGCGAATACTGATGCAGCCGCTAATGCTCTCAAGATGTTCACATTTCTTCACCCCAGTTGGTAATCTGAACAGTATCAAACAGGTTCGTGAAATACACTCATTGGCATACCAACTTGGTTTTGACGGGAGACTTACGTGGAACCTAGCTGAACCTATCGTTTATGATGTTTTCAAGCAACTGAATGTGTTGTGATCAAGGTGAATCTGCCGCAAAACCGAATCCGTTTGCAAATGAGCGCATTTCGCCAAATCAAAGTAACCTTCATCAAAGACCGACAGATGGACTACTGTCTGCCAGATTTACTTCAAACTCCATGGGGAAAAATCAATGACTACCTGAATTGTAGTGCTGATCATATTACACCCCCTAGCCGGAAACCGCATGCCATAAGGTAGATCCTGGTGTTCTATAGATCCAGTTGGACACTCAAATTTCTTTACTTCAAAGTCTTCTGTCTACCACGTTCTCAGGATGATAAAAAGTTGTACAACAAAGCT